>NW_026067909.1:6649077-6771234 GCF_014885135.2 Alexandromys fortis | reverse complement strand
CCTATCGGGAACTCACCAAGGCCAGCTGGCCTGCGTCTGAAAAAGCCTGGGTTAAAACCGGTCTCGCTGAACATAGCGGACAATGAGGACTACTGAGACCCCAAGAACAATGGCAATGGGTTTTTGATCCTACTGCACCTATTGGTTTTGTGGGAGCCTAGGCAGTTTGGATGCTCATCTTTTTTGCTTCTTGCTTTATGGTTATTTTCTTATTTTCTTCTTTTCATCGAGTCCCAGCTTTATTTCTTTATTTTTCCTCTTAGAAATGAAGTATTTCTACCATGGCTTCAAGTGTCCTGTTAAATGGCTCTAGAGAAAAAGGAATGTATCTATGTTCCAACCATGATTTTAACCCTGACCTTCCATTGGCCTGGGCTGTGGTCTCCAGATCCTGAGGGTGCTATGGGAGCTCCTTCAGCTCCTTCAGCTCCTTCAGCCAATAGCCTTTAAGATACCAGCCCACTTGGGTGTGGTCTTTTTTGCTTTAAAAAGCAGCAGTAGCCCTGCTCTCTTTTGCTTCCAGTTCTGCGGCTACTAGACTCTGTTCCTGGTCATGCAGAGGGCTGTTGTCTAGGACAGTGATCTGTAAGTTTTCCCCTTAAATAAATAACCCTTTTATTAATCATAATTCCAAACTGGTCTGGGATTGTTTTGTGACTTATATCTACATGAGGGTACTTGGGATCATCAGAAGAGGACAGTTATGTCTGTGCTGAGCAGACCCCTCTTGCAGGGATACCAAAGCACTGTGGATACAGAAGTGGGCAGAAGGAGTAGGCCACAGGTAATGGGGCCAGCAGCCTACTGTAATCTCAACTCAGACCTCTGTAAAATGAACAGAATATATTAAAAAATAATTTAATGCATTGTCTAGTCTCTGGTAACCTTGGAGATGTTTCTACTGGAAGACAGTATCTAACAGAGAATTTGGCAAAAAGAGGCTGCATCTGCCCCACCCAGATCACACCTCCCACAAGGAGCGTGGTGCACAGTTCAGAAACCCTGCCCTGCTATCAGAAGACAGTGGATATTTAGCTCAAAGAGGGGTCCTATCAGGGGAAGGCCCAGGGTGCCAACACCTACAAGGCTCAGGTCTTCCATTAAGCCAATTGGATCTCCTCAAAAGGATAGGCTCTGGTAAAGCCAGAAGAAGCTAGCTTGGGGTCAGACAGAGGTCAAGGAAGGAAAAGAGGTCACCTGTCTGTGTTCATTGTGGGGAGCAGGGGTGAAAGCTTTGCAGCTTTTAATCCTTCATTCTGAATCCTCTCCTTTCTTTGGTAAAGCTTTCCCCCCCTCCCCCTGCTGTATTGACCCTATAGCCCAGCTCTGCATTGTCTAAGTTCTCTGTAGTTCTGCAGATGGGGGCAAAGACAAGGGCTATTCTAGGCAGGTTTGGCCATGAGAGATTCTCATCCCTGAGTGGGCAGGCAGTACAGGCGTGAGATCAGAATGGGCTTCTGAGTAAGAAAATCTGTAGCTCATCCTCAGGGTTATTTAAGAGTACTGTGACTAGTTGGTAAGCTGGAAGCATCATGGATACATTGAAGCTGGGACTTCTGCTTTCCCATGCTGGACCCATGTTCTCCTGCCATGTGTTCACAGTGCCTTGATTTGAGGGTTCACGCTGCTCTTCACTCCCAGTCCTCATAAGTCAGAGGGAGGGTGCAGCCCAGAAGTAAAGCTGTCCTTTTAAAATACATCTGATCATTTCCAAATAGACAGATGGTGTGTTGTTCCTGAGAAGTGTGTTGGGAGGGAGACAACATAGTCTCTGGGTCATTTAGTCCCTGGCAGGGTGACGGTACAGACACATCACAGGGCTCACTTCTGAGGATAACAGCCACTGGGTCATCGTTTTCCATAAGTACATGATATTTAGATGATATGAAAATGCCCTTTGACTAAATCCTTTCAGGAAATTCGTCAATGAAAGTTGTTAAAAAAAAAAAAAAACATCTTGAAGTTTAGGGTGCCAGTGACTCCTCGCCTTTTCTTTCATCATTTCTGCGCAGGTCAGTTTTAGGAGGAGGGATCCTCAGTTGAGAAAATGCCTCCATAAGATCAGGCTGTAGGCACCCCTGTAGGGCATTTTCTTAATTAGTGATTGGTGGGGGAGGGACCAGCCCATGGTAGGTGGTTCCACCCACGTCTGGTGGTCCTGGGTTCTATAAGCAGGATGAGCAAGCCATAAAGAGCAAGCCAGTAAGCAGCACTCCTCCATGGCCTCTGCCCCATCTCTGCCTTCAGGCTTCTGTCCTGCTTGCATTCCTGTCCTGACTTCCTTCAAAGGCTTTGTGGAAGCGTAAACAAAATAAACTTTCCTCCCCAACTTGTTTTTGGCCATGGTGTTTCATCCCAGCAATACTAACCCAAATTAAGACAACTGTCAGAAAGGCTTCTTCCATCTGGCCTCCGAGTAAGGCTGTGCTTCCCTGGGGCAATTTTTAAACTTTCCCCTTTCATAGATCCTTCCCACCTAAGAAAATTTTATGGGACCTCGGGTATAAGAATTAAACATTCACTGATCACAAATCATAACAAATTTTATTTTAAAAGTTTTTGTATACATAAAATTTTGCCGTTTGTTAAAGAGAAAAGCAAACTTGTGTATTAACGAGATGGATGTTTTTGTTTATTTTGACATAAAGATTCAATCTTGGCTGAATATCTCTGATACAGGAAACAGAGTTTCTTCAGTGTTCTTCAGAGTCGATCAATATTTTGATCTTATAATTGTCAGTACTGAGAACCCTGCTTAGCATAAATATGTAGTACAAATGGTAGAAATATGTCTAGGGGCATTTCAGGAACTGTTGGAAATTCTGTCTGAATCCCAAGCCAAGATTTATTTAGTGATTTCTCATAAATTCCAGTCAGTGGCTCAAGCAGTATTTTTAAAATTCTAGCACGATGCAATCCAAAGATGATAGGGCAGTTTGATGCATGCCGAGGAATGGTAATCGAAAAACACTGCCTTATTTTCCATAATTAAACAATTGTATTTTTTTTAAAGCACAGAAAACTTGGCACTTTTTATGTACCGAGAAGGAAAGCACCACAGCTGAGAGCGTGGAATAGCCCTGAAGCAGAGCCAAGATGTCTCGGACAGTTTTTCTTGGTGCTGCGTGGTGTGACAGCATGCACGGGACAAAGTACACAGAGCGTGTGGTCAGTGGAGCCATAGCTGCAGTAAGGTTGTGTGATACAGCACAGACGAGCATGGCTTTATTTGATTC
The DNA here is from genome assembly GCF_014885135.2 of Alexandromys fortis. NCBI lineage: Eukaryota > Metazoa > Chordata > Mammalia > Rodentia > Cricetidae > Alexandromys > Alexandromys fortis. Next base: position 6,767,998 of record NW_026067909.1, on the reverse strand, counting down.
TGAATTCATTTCTGATCGTTACACACCCAGAACCCTTTTATTCTTACCGCCAAATATGTCAACATATATTCAGTTATATGATTCTAATGTGAGGCCATGAACCACAATTTAAGAAGCCAGAGTGCTAAATAACCCTCAGTATGTTTGAAAATGCCCTTTGGAAACAAGCTACTGTTTAAAATAAGTATTTAAATGAAGTTCCTCTGTACTGAAGAATGGAGTTGCTGCAGATGCCGTAGCCGATAGAACAAGAAGCCTGGAACCTGACGTGGGATATCTCCCTTTGAACTGTCAGTCTGTGAGGTCCCACAGATCCACAAATCACTATGGACTATTGCCTTTACTCTTGGTTTCTCTTCCAAATGTGAAGGCAAGACTTTATTGCTCAAGATATCGTATACTTGAGCATAGAACATGAAGAAATCCAACAGTTACTGATCGGAGAGCTGCATCCCTACTGGTTAGCTCTCACAAGACTGGAAGGTGCTGCACATGCTACCAGGGAGGAAAAGTCCCCAGTCTTACTTAGCTGGGAGCCCTAGGAACTACAATAATAGCTGGCCTGGCCAGAGATGACCATTGGTACAAGAGTGGCATGGACATTTCAAGAGTAGCCAACTGCTTTCTGATTAGATTTAAGATCTGCCCTACAAAATGAACCTCATGCCTGATATGATAACTGTTTACGGGGTCAAGAACCTACTGTTGGGTAGGTCATAAGTTCCAGGGGAGAACATACTACTACTGTTATTCTGTTACATATACGTAATACTAAACTTCCCCAAATGCCTCCCTTCGTACCGATAGGTTGATGCAGCTCTCACCCTCCACCAGGGAAGCTTCTTTATAAAGGAGATGGGGATTAATACAGAGACTCAAAACTGGTCCAAGTGGAGGGGATAAGAGGCTACACAGTTCTTAGTTCTGATGGCTCTGTCAAGTGTTTGCCCCTCAGGGCTCAGGGATTAATCTGAAAGGTGAGACAGAAAGACTGTAAGAGCCAGAGTTAGAGGAGGATTGCCGTGAAACTGTGTTTTCCAGATGTGGCAGGGTGGTTGCACACATGAATCCACGGTGACCGTGACTGCATGCATAAAATCTTTATAAGATCAGACCACCCAAGCTGGGCGGTGGTGGCGCACGCCTTTAATCCCAGCACTCGGGAGGCAGAGGCAGGCGGATCTCTGTGAGTTCGAGACCAGTCTGGTCTACAGAGCTAGTTCCAGGACAGGCTCCAAAACCACAGAGAAACCCTGTATCGAAAAAAAAAAAAAAACAAAAACAAAAACAAAAACAAAAAAACAAAAAAAGATCAGACCACCCAGTATTGTAGCACGGATGGAGAAGAGGCTCATGAAGTCTCACCCCAAGCTGGAGAGCTATTGACAATTGGTTACTGCTGGGGGAATGAGTCAGTTTTCTTCGTATTTCCCCCCAAACCCATAATCTACTAATGGCACTAAGTAGAGTTATTTGTTTTTTTCAAGAGGAGTACACAAAGTTTGGAGGAAGTGTGATGGGGGTATAGAAAGGACAGTGATGAGGATGGGTTGGGGTTGATTAAGTTACATGGTATCCATGTATGAACTTCTCAAACAATGAACACAGTATCTTTCATTTGTTTTCTTGAGACAGAGTTTCTCTGCATAACAGCCCTATCTGTCCTGAAACTAACTCTTGTAGCCCAGGCTTGCCTCAAACTCACAGGAATCCACCTGCCTCTGCCTGAGTGCCGAGATGAAAGGCATGCTCCATCACCGCTCAGCTGAATACAATTTTTAAAGAAGCAGGAGTGTAACTGCTCTAGTAATGCACACCTCCAGCAAAGTCAGGCGACAAATATGAAATATCTCACAGATCTCATCTTCCCATGCAACCGAGTGACTCCCAGTTCATGGAAAACAAGCGACACCAACCTCACATGAAGAAAGGAAAACATCAATGACATGTTAATGAGAAAGCACAGGAGAGAAGCAGGGAGGTCTTGGTGCTTTCTGTGCCTGGCGAGGCTGCCTTTCTCTTGGTCTACATAAGAGGTGAAGCTGGCTTTCATGTTAGGTTGAGTGTTTTCACTCGTGCTTCTCAGGGGCCATTCTTGTTCAGTTCCACGTCTAAGACATGTGAGGTCTTAAACCAGCCTCAAGGAACTACGTGTGTTCCTTCTTTGAATTCTGCACACATGAATTCTGTGCATCTCACTATTTATTTATTTTGTTTTCTATTGTTGAGCTTACTGTAGTATAAGATGTGATAAGGAAGGAGGTGTGGCCCTGTTATGCCTTCCTGGAAGAAGAAGGAGTGCCTCCAATCCCCGGATTTCTTATTAACAACAAAGAGAAAGATAGTCTCTGGGCAGCTGCTGCCATAGGATGCAGGCAGACCCTGCTGCACAAAGAACACCTTTGACACCTGCAGCAGGAAGGTTCTGCTTCTGCCCTTGTCTTCACTCTATCCCTGGATCAACAAAGTTTGCAGTTGAGCAGAGCCAGGAATTACATCATCCCCATCAGATTGTTCCCAAGGGGCCCTCTCCTCCTCTTTCCCCGAGGCAAAGTATACACATGAAGTACAAGCAAGAGCTTACGAACTTATTCTCTAGGAAGCCAAAGGATTTCTGTGGAGAAAACCCAACATTCTGCTTCCATTTCTTGACAAAAATCTTTTGAAAAGCAGTAATTCAAGACGGTCTCTCGTGAATTTGATGAAATCCACATTCGCAGATGAGGCGAGTTCCAAGTTATCGGCAGGCTCCGGGCATACCTGGGGGCCAGATCAAGGCTCCTCCAGGCTCTGGTTTCACAAGCTCCTTTGACAGCCAGGCACCCAAGCAGATGGGTTTGCAGGCGAAGTCTTTCTTTTTGTGTATCGAATACTAAGTTTTATTTGCTCATAGTCACAGACACTGTTGGAAATGAAACTTGCCGGAGTCAAAGCTACGTACAACCTTTGAAGCTTGAGACACACGCCCAAGGGGGAGGGCAGAAAGCTTGGGAGGCTGTGATGGTGTCACTGACATCACCAGCACCAGGTGCTGGTGGCATGAAGTGACACCAGCATGCTCGCCTGTCACATGGCTGCGGGAACCTGCTTGGAAATATCACAGGAAATGCCAGCGGTTCCGAGAAATGCTACAGCAGTTGACAGGACTGTTCCATAACCCTCTCTGCTCCAGGCCACCTCCCACCCGTCGCAGCATCCTCCCAGGACCCCTGTTCTCTGGCTGCTTTGCCTTTCACGTGGCTTCTTTGGCTTATAGGAATGAATAGCCTTCCAGGGATTGTCAAGACAAGGTTTTGCCTTGAGGCCAAGTTGAGCTTTTTTTTTTTTCTTCTGTGTACTTTTGGGGATGTACAGAAAGAAATTTCTATGCTTCGTAGGAGTTACTAGCAACCTTCACAAAAAAAAAATCATGCTGCCCTATGGCCACCCACTTACTCAGGGAGGGGGAGAAGTGTTTCCCTCTGCTAACCTCAATTATAATCAAAGCAATGTCAACACAAAGCAGCAACAATGGCAGCGCTGTTTTCTTGAATTGCTCCTGCTGGTCAATGGGGTGGGGGTTGAAGGTGGGGAAGGAGTGGTAGGGGACAGTCTAGAGGCCACGGGATAACAGTACAGCACACAGTTTACTCAGTAGCACCTTGTGCATAGAAATGATTCCAAGTCCCATGATGTCACGTGAACTCACATTATGTAAAAATTCCAAGGTCCATGAAGTTTGCAGAAGGCCCAAGAAAGTCCAGTGTTTCTTGCATTTGAGTAACAGTCATAGTGAAAGAAAATCCTCCTTTAAAATAGAACTCAGGTGGCTGCAGAAAAGGATCAACCTGACACACAAGCACAGGCACGAGGACCTGAGTTCCCGATCTCCAATCCCTAGGTGATCATACTGAGCCTGATGGCATGGGCCTGTAACTTCATGGCTGGGGCTAGAGACAAGCAGGTTTAGGGTACTCAATGGCAAGTTAGTATATCCAAATCTGTGAGTGTTAAGTCTGGATCGTAGGCCCAGCCCCTGGCATCCATCCCAGCTCCCTTGGCCTGGGAGTTGCATTAGCCTGGACTCCAAATCCCAGCATGCTAGGTCCTGACCCCTCCCAGGGTATTTAAGTGGGCTCCCAGAGGAGAAACACATGGTTCTGGGTTTGCATGTGCGCCCTGCTTTCCTGTCTCCCTGCCACGCGCTCGGCCACCCGAGAGCACTGTACTTCATAAAATGATGGGTGTTTTAATTTGGTTTGATATGACCTAATTGGACTTCTTTGCGCCAGTGGAGCCGCCCTTCTTATTATTTTTTTTCATAACAGTGAATACCAGGGTCAGGGAGAAAAAAATAAGATGAAAAGCAACTGAGGAAGACATTCGACGTGGATTTATGTCCTCCAAAGTATGTGCACACTGCATGTATGTGTTCACATATGCAGAATAGATAAATAACACTAAACAATAAAACAGAAATATTCAATGAATTATTTTCTCTCTTCTAATAGCTGGACTTATACACAAGGCCGAGGCACATACTTTGAATCCCAGTGTCAAGAAGCTCTAGCTTGAGGTACTCAGAAGGAACTCGGAATGACCTTCCATACCCTGATTAAATTGTCCAGGGTCAGAAGGTTGGAAGCTGACATCCCTTGCCTGGAAGCTCTAGTAGAGTATTTTTGTTTGTTTGTTTTCGACTTCCCACCCTAACAAGAAGAAGAATCTTGAAGGAAAGCTGCAGAAGTTTTGACTTGGTCTAACCGTGACCCTCTTTACTTCATTGTGACGTGGACACAGTGAAATGAGGCAGTGACAGGGACGAATGAGGTTGGGATGGTCACTCTCCAGATGTTGACTTAAACAACTGGAACCCTATTGTCTTTATGATCAAACCCATACTCATTACCGGAGCTCTCTGTATTAGATTGTTTTCTGTTCCTAACACAGGTGTAAACAAATCCCAGTACTTTTCTCGTCTTACCTGAAGAGAGAGGGATGATATCACTTTCTTCTGTGACCTCAACGGACAATATTCTCCCAGAGTGACCTTGGGAATGTCACTGCTGAGGATAACCAAGAAATTGCGTATGCTTGTATACAACTTTGATTTCCTAATTTGAAAGAGAACCAAAGGCTTAATAATTCTTGTTGTACTAGAGCTGACAGTGGATATGGAGCCAGTCCTCTGCTCGGGTTGAATAATTAGCTGCCATATAGTAAGTAAATAGTCCGTTCCTTATCCTGACCTCTTACACGAGTGTGTAAGTCCTTTGGATTCCTTAACAGAGTCCCACGCCATTGTTCTTGAGGCTGGCTCTTGGGTTTACTCCCTAAAGTCATGCTAATGAGTAACTCTTGGGGAGCCCATAGGCATCCCCAGGATAGGACTGGCAAATCAGAGAGGATCAACTGTGTGGTTATAAGTTGTATGCTTCAGGGTGTCAACTTGACTGGTGAGGGGAAAGAGACTGGAGATTCAGTTCAGTCAGTCAGGGCTGATCACTAATGGATGACTCGATTAGTCATGCCTGTGTAGCCAAACCTCAGTAAAAAACTCTACATGCAGAGGCTCACTTACTGCTGTCCTGTCCTGATCCTCTGGGGGAAGGGGTTGCAGGCGCTCCTCACACCTCATTTGCTTCCATGCCTCCCCCAGCTGCTCTTGATTTGTGCCGCTGCTAGTGACACCACAGTGCTGGGCATGGTGCTTTACTAAGTTCTTTAAGACATTCGAGGGAATTAGCCTGCCTTCCATGTTTGCAGTCCCTGCCAGGAAGCTTTAGTGCAATGAAAAAAGAAACCAGGGAGGGGGGCCATTATCTAGAGGCAGTTTTTAATTGCTTCATTATATTTTTGTGAACAGGACTTCAGGGAAGTTGCTCGCGTTTGGAGGACACAGCAGATTTATCGGGGAAATTTCCCTGCGTGTCACACAGGAGGTGGTCTCGCAGGCCCTAAGAAAGACATCAAGGAACATTCATTTTGCAATGGAAGGATTCTGGAGTCAAATTTACTTTTCTTGGCTGTGTAACTAGGCTTAAGTGGGCCTTAAAGAAAGCAGAAAATCCACAAAGGTTTATTTGGGCTTCCTAATAACTTGGGACTGATCTATGCTTGATTCTGGTATTTAAAAGGAATAAAGTGAGTGAAGAAAAAAATGAAAGGAAGAAGAGGGACTGTGATTTGCAAAATGTCATGAGACTGCTAATTAATTTCACATGTATCTAATGGTTCGGTTCTGTTTCTCCGGCTTGACGCTAGATTGGCTCTTGATGAATCCCTGCTGCGAGCGGAGCTCAGTGGGGCCCTGGACCTTACAGTTTGCAAAACCAGGTAGAGCAGACCTAGTACCTGCCTGAGAAATTTTTTTTTTAAATTCCACTCTGTTTCTGGGTCAACGTGAAATTATGAATTCTCCCTGTTTCTCTCATTTGCCAATTGCTTTGGAGAATTTTCCTAGTAGAGAAGAGTTCGGTCTATGAGGGATGCCTCCAGAATGCCCAAGTGGAAGCCAAAGGGTGAAGTCAGAAGATAGCTCTTCCTTCTCTCTCCTGCTTCCCTCCTTTCTTCTTTTTATCCCCCCTCTCTCTTTCTCTTCATTCATCCCTTCCTCTTTTCTCTGCTTCCTCCTGCCTCTAACAATTCCCCCTTCGTTCCTCTGTATGGTCTGTCCTCCCCTCTCTCCCCCATTCATTCCTCAGTCTCCTCACCCTCCCCCCACCTGGCCTCCTTCCTGTCTTTTCCCCCTTCTTTTTCTTCATTCTTTGTGTCTTTCACATCATGCATCTCCATGCCATTCATTTCCCTGTCCCTTCGTATCCACCCTCTGCCCTCGCAACCCCCCTCAATAAAATGAAACAAAATGTAAGAGAGAGAGAGAGAGAGAGAGAGAGAGAGAGAGAGAGAGAGAGAGAGAAGAGAAAAATCAATCTCATCATGGAAGCTGCAGTGTGACACAGTGACTTCTGAGTCAACCCTTTCATCCATAAACATCTTCACTTACAAGTGTCATTGCAGAGAGCCATTGGTCTGGTCCTTGTTTGAGGCCTCTGGTTTCTATGAATCCACTGTGGATGTGGGCCCTCATTGGAATGCCTCTTGGTTATCCTATTGCTGCCATGTGTTGTAGAAATCCTGTAGCTTTGGGTCTCTTCACATGCTCTGCTCCAGCAGATCATAGATGGGCTGAATGTTGGGGTGGGCCAACATATAACCCTTGTTCTAGGCCTGGGTTGGTCAACCTCCCATCTCTCCCTTGTCTTCACCACCAGGATGAACTCTGCTGCATTGTCACGTGATGAGCAAGGGGTGGGGCCAGTTCTCCTGTTTTCAAGTCCTTGGAGTTAAATACCCCACAACTACACCGTCAAGGTAAGTTCTACTGTGTTCCCCAAGTGTGGAATAGGGGCCACTCTCCCCAATGCTGCAGCTGATGAGGGCCAGGGCCAGTTCTCCTGCTCTTATGACCTCAGAGCCTGCTCTCCCACCTGCTTCAGGCATTGATAGGTAGAGAACGGGGAAGGGCATCTCTTCCAGGTCCATGATGTCACATGACAGATAAGTGATGGGGACAGCTCTCCCATGCTCACAACTACATGGCTGACTCACCCACACCTCTGCCAACAGGATTGACTCCATTGTGCTTCCCAGGAGATGTATAGGGCCTGCTCTCCCATGTGTTGAAGCTGGTGGGGAGCAGGAGTTGCTCTCCTACCCTTATGATCTCGGGGTCACCCTCCGTGCTGTCACACTACATGATGTTGAGTCATGGGGACAGCTCTCCCATGCTCAGAACTTTGGGGTTGGCTCACCCCACACCTCCATCAACAGGATTGACTCTATTGTGCTGGCCAGGAGAGGTTCAGGGCCTGCTCTCCCAAGTGTTGCAGCTGGTGGCAGGCAGGGGCAGCTCTCTAAACATTATGACTTCAAGGCTCCCTGCTCTTTTTAAGGAAATCCTCAGAAAGGAAGTTGTAGTCTTCCCTAGCACCAGGAACTTGCACGATGTGTTGCTACAGGCTTGTAGCATTGTTCAGACTAGAACAGCCCATATCCAATGGCAAGGACTCCAATTGCCATCTCCAAACCAGTGACTTGGCCTGCTGGGGATTTACAGGAACCTAGTCACTTGATTGACAGCATCTGGGCAATGACCTGGTTCACAAGGGTCACTAACCCATAGATGTTAGCTATCCTTCTCTGACCTTGAACTTCTTTCCCATGCTTCTCGTCATACAATGCTCTGGCTTGATGATGCTCAGAGTTCAGTCTTACCTACATGGTGCTCTGACAGAGTGAAGGAGGAGGGAGAGTGGCATGTCCTGTTGCTATGGTGACGAGAGCCAGAGCCAGAAGGAAAGAATCATGATGTGCCTCACTGGTATCCCATGTAACCTGGGCATGTCTGAGGCTTCCTCGGCTTGCAGAGATGGGTCAGGTACAAGACCACATGGGCTCTCACCTGGGTTGGGAAGTCTCGGCCATCTGTATGGTGGGAGGCAAAGAGCAGGTTAAGTCATTCCCTCCTTGCCACTTGAGATACTCTCCATTCCAGAGGATGAACACCAGGGATTCTCATCGAGCTTTCTGAACACCACTGGGCTCATGCGCATGAGCCGGATGCAGGAGAAGCTCTGCACTGATGCTTCCTATGCAAGCTGCTCAGCGTGTGACATAGGCTTCTGAGATGGAAGCTGAGATGGAAGCAATGGTGACTCAGGAACCCCATAGGACCCCCGAGGACTAGGGCATCCCCAGTGCTGTTCTTCTTTTGAAGTATGTTGAGGTGGGGCAGGAATAAACCTTGCTCCCATTGGCAGTCTGAGGTGACTCCTCCCACCCACTGACCTTCCTAAGGAGGAAAGGAGCCATTCTTTCTCATCACCTAGCTTCACCATTCCTAGAAAAGAGAGCAGAGTAAGTTCTCACCTTCCTGGGTAGCAGTCTGATTTTCAATGGAGTCCAAACTTCATGGAGACCATGGCAGTCATCTCTATCACAATCTGCCGTCCCTTCAATGTATCACGTAACTGTCAAGGAAGGAGTGGAAAATGGTTTGGGGGACTGTCTTTCATTAATTGCTTTGTCACCAAGGTTGCTCTCTTGGCTTCAACATCTTGGTGCTTTGGTTCCAAGGGCAGAGGCAACTGTAATTTAGACACCTGACAGCGCCCCTCAAAGGCAAGAACCTGAGATACAGCTTTTTCCCTGTGGCGCATCCCTGCGGCCTCTGCTGTGCTCATAGGCCATCAGAACTACTCACTGATACCACCCCTCAGGTGCCCCACCTCCTCATCCAGCCCAGTCAGTCAGCTCCAGAATCACCTCAACTGCTCCTCTACCAATCCCCTCTAGCAGGATCCAGATTAGCCCAGGTAACGGCCTGCCCCTGACCTTGCCCCATCTTTGGAGAGGGGTCCCCATGATGCACCAATGGTACAAAGACTTTTTTTCTCCAGTTCTGTTTCTAGACAACTGGGCGTGAGCCTGTTGTTGTAAAGTTCTGGACATCTGGGAGTTTATTAGTTGTGCCTTACACCTCTGAGATAATCACATTGCAGTGCCCATAAGGCACTCTGGATGTAGGAGGGATAAATACTGAGCCATTAGCCTCCTGCCAAGATGGTTTGCACGCCCCTCCCAGGGGACTTCTCTCAGACACACCACTGGGTCTAAAATTAGGAGTGTAGAGTCTGCCTGAGACCCTTTGACACTATTAGCATTAATATTAGAAATTTATCCTCTTCAGATTTATAGAGTGTCTCAACTGCACCATGACCACAGTCCCTACAGTCTTTGGATGATGGCCAGGCAAGTTGAAGTCCTCCTGGGCAAATTCCCCAACAGCTTTACTATTTCCATATGCATTGGCATCTGTCCACCGCTCTCCTGTTTGCTGCAGTTAGCCACAGAGGGAGCCAAGATTCACATCTCTGGGGTTTGTGGCCTGACATGAAAAGAAAGCTCATACTGGATTCTAACCATCCTCAAGAGACGATGGATGGGTAGAGTCCATTGCTATGCAGCAGGAGGCCATTCCTGACATCTATCTTCTGTGGTAACACTTCTCCCTGAGTATTGACCTTAAACATTGGATGCCCACACTCCAGAACAGAGAAGAGTTCCTGAGTGTGGGAGTATGGCCATTGGTGATCTGTGGACATTTTCTTTCTTCCTTGCAGCTGGAATTGGCTGTTCCTTTACAAATTATATCAAAAATGTATTTTATTCCTGCACATGTGCTTTTATAAATGTGGACTCTCAGATTGACATATTCCGAGCAAGCATTTGCCATGGTGGGCATCCATCAGCATGCACTAACCTCAACCACAGAAAGGAGGAGCGGCTAACCACCAATAATGGGTGCTCTGATAAAACACTCTTACCAAAAGCAACTTCTATTTCAGCTTTCAAGTTATAGTCCATCACTGAGCAAAGTCAGAACAGGAACTCAAACAAGAACTTGAAGCAGAAATCATGGAGGAAGGCTGCTTTTTGGCTTGCTTACCGGCTCATGCTTACCCAGCGTTTTTATACAGCCCAAGACTCATTGCCTAGGGAATGGTGCTGCTCACAGTGGACTTGACCCACCCACATCAATTAACAACCAAAACAATCCCTCAAAAACATGCCCATAGTCTAATCGGAGATAGGCAATTTCTCAGATGACGTTAGGCTGTGCCAAGTTGGCTGTCAAAGCTTATTAGGACAGAGGACATCTGTTATTACTTAACAAGGGATGTGGAGATATCGACTCCAATGCTTGGTCTGATGATCCCCTTCTTCTGCTCCCTCTATCTTACTGTGCGGATTCTTATTATATAACATACTGTTGTAGGGGAGGGAAATTGGTGACTCGCTATATGAGGTGGTGACTCAAGCTATTTCCAAGTATACAAATATTTCCACATTAATATGTAATGGAGATAAATAATATAGTAATATATGCTATCCAAGTATAAAAATAGCACCCAGGTGACTTCTCAACTCATTAGCTGAAACTGGGTCACACGCATCTCAGACAGCAATTGGGTGCAGTGGAAGCAGACTGACTCATTGGCACTGATTCTAATCCTTCCTCTGGGGCTGCTCATATTGCTGTTTAAACCTAGAAAGTGTTAACACTTTCTAGTTAACAAGAAAAAAAGGATTGCAGAAGGGATGTGGCACGTAGACACAGGTTCAACATCCATTCCTGACAGGGGCCATACTCCATTTAGACACCTGTGGTTTAAAGGGTGATCAGTCATCTGGGGAGCCCTAGGGACCCTTCTTGAGAAACATAGTGGTCCCCTTTAGTAAGGCATATGATTGCTTTGCACTGTGTGGGGGCCTCCTGAGAAGACCTGTGCTTCTCGAAGCTTCTTAAATACACAACAGGTGGATGCTAGCTAAGGGTTGAGCATTGCTGGCTCTTTGTGAGTGGCCCACAGCTAGGATTTCTGAAAAATTACATTAGGATAAACATGGCGGAATGAGAAAAAGACATGGGTGAGATCCCCTCCCTCCTACCCAAGATAACTCCCACCGGCATTTGAATTTTGGACTTCCTTTAGAAGGATGACTCCAGACAAGTTAGAGACACCATCTCGGTGCATTCTGTCTCCTGACAGCTTCTGTTTGCCAGACAGAGACCCCCAGGGCCATTTCATAGTGGCACCCTTGAACACAGGAGAGAAGTGGCACACTTGGCAAGTCCACCTGGCTCTGTGGATCACAGAAGTGGGGACAGAGGTCAGGAAGTACACCTTTGGCTTTGTGACTGCCTGCCTGAGGCCAAGGACAGCCCTCCCGCTCTGTGCTGGTCATATAAAGTGGCTGTCTCATCCCTACGTGCCTTATGGTCCTGATCATTTGAGCTGCTGCTGGGTCGGATGGCTGCTAGGATTAACTCAGCACCTCCCATGTGCTCACTTTCCATGCAAATCAATGGCGTATTACAAAGAGCCAGGAAGCCAAGGGGACAACATGGCTCCAGCATAACCTCAAAACGTTGCTGCTTGCCAGAAACAGACTTTTTTAAAAGGAGTAAAAGAAACAGACTCATAAAGGGTTTAAAATACATTTTAGAAGAATTTCTTTGACTTTAAGGGTAGGGTAAGATTTCTTAAATTATATATATATATATACACACACATATATATATTCACAGAACGAACAGTAAATGTGGTTGTATTGAGTTTTCTGTTTCCAACAATAGACAATAGAATAAATAAGATGAAACAGGAGGTGCAGATGAAGGGATATTGTAGCACAATCAATGCCAGAGGTGGGTGACGGTCACCCAATCAATAGGAAAGTGAGCAGTAACAGATGAGAAGCCACACACAGCCACACACCATGAGTATACTCTGTGCTTCCTTCCGGACACTCCCCAGAAAAAAAAGAGCCTTCGTATTGACGCAAGGAGTTGAGCTATTCAGGGGTCTCCAAACTTCTGACATTGCATGAGAGCATTGTGGTCTATCGTGTGTCAGAGCTATCCTAGGATGCGTGTAGACCCCGGGATGTGAGTTAGCCACTTCTGAGGATGAGCTAGTAAGGGGGAAGATGCCCTCAAACTGTGCTTCCAAGCAAATGCCTGTTATAAGGAAACCTGCACATGTGTGTCGAGACACAGATCCAAACATGCGCTGCTGCATCATCTCTGATGCTGAAAAACAGGGTCTTTGAATTCCTCTGGGTAAGAAAATTGGTAGATAACTCATGCCACACTTGCAGGACTCATGTAGAAAGTCAACACGGAGAAGTCTCCACAAAGAGCAAGTCACAGATTACAGAGTGACGTTTATATGAAATGTCAAAAGATGCAAGCTGTGTACAGACATTCATGTACATCACAACCCTCCCCAACCTGTAGAGTGACCCTGTGCCGACAGGACAGTCCTTGTGAGGAGACCCTTGATAATAGCTGCTGTGGCCCCACAGGATTACCTGCTGGGCTCATTGGTGTAGGCTCCCTGCTTAGGAGGCCCAGGTTCCCTCCTAGGTGGGGGGTGGCGGTCACAGCTCCAGAGCCAGCCTGCCTCCAAGCTATGCAGAACACAAGGAGCAGGTCCAGGAGGGTGGGAGGGAGGCAGAGAAGCCCAGTGCCACATCTGCAGCACAGCAGTCTACATCTTAAAGGCTGGAAGGGAGATTTCGTTGTGAGAAGGACTGGGATGAGAGACAGGAGTGGGGGATGGGAGATGACGAAAATGCATTACATACTTACACGAAATGGCCCAAGAAGTAAAAAAATGGGGAAAGTGACTAGTGAATTTTATTCCGTGCTATGCTTTCTAGGTCCTGTTGTTTTCCTAAAGTGTCCATCAAGATGTGTTAGGGTTTGGAGAACAATGAAGGCGGTTATCAAGAATAATGGTATTGCTTTCGAAGGAAAAAAGGAGATCGGAAGGAAATGTAGCAGAGAGGAGTTTTTTGTTGAAGCTGCCAAATGGGTTTCTGTGCTTTCTTCAGATGCTTTTTGTGCCTCTGTGTTTAAAAATATTGTGTGGCAACAAGATAACCCTTTAAACACTGCACCATTGTAGCAGCAGGGAGCGTCGCCCTGGAGACCAGCCTCCCACTGTGCCTGTCCATTCTGTCTCCACCTCTCTCAGAAGTCCCTTGGCACAAGCACAGATTCCCTTGGGCATGGCTCTTCCTGCAGGGAGTGGATCTAACCAGGCCTCTGCAATGAGCCCCAACTCTCTTTGGACTGTGTGTTTCTTTGGAGGTTGTGAAGGTCTGGGGTCTTGGGCCACATGTGATCACTGCTACCACTTGCCTGTGTCCCTTCTTCGTGAGTGAAGCCTGTTGTGCAGTGACAGAATTTCTGTTACCGCTATCCTGAATGGCTCCTTCAGAAGCAGAGAGACACTTGTCACTTGAAACTGGCTCAGCTTCTCCTCAGCTTTCTGTGCGTGGAATACCTAGTAGTGTGGGGACAGTCCCTCAGCCATCATAGCTAGAGCCTCTGCCTCCCCTCCATCCCTGTTGGACCATCAGATCCAGCCCTCCCTGTCCATAGCCCATCCTATGTCGTGCGTGTAAAGGCCGTCATTTACTGCTCACACTCACCACGTATAGATGTGGGCCTTGTACTCCCAGGAGAAAGGGCGAGGGCATCCAGTCCTCAGTGAGATTGTGGGACTTCTCTTTTTGGTGTGATCAAGGGAATGTTTTCCTCTTTCAAAAAGGACCAGGCGACTGTGTAGACTTAATAAGTTTTAGCCCGCATTTTCTGGCTTCCTATTGCCACACATGAAGCTCTTACTGCCCAGTTCAACCTCTCTCCAGGGACATCTTGACATCTTTTAGCAGACCCTGTCCCTTCTCTTTGACTGCTCAGCAGCTTGACCTGGACTGTCACTAAAGAGAGACACAAACACAAGGCCTATGGGACAGCACACAACTTTCCTCTAGGCTTATCAGGGCCATGGTGTCTGCGGTGGCAGCAATGGGATGCCCACTGAGTGGCCTCCATCTCTGAGGATCCACGGCCTTGAGCTGCAGTGGGGAGATCCACTCAGGTGAAGTCACCTAACCATATCCCAGAAAGGGAACTCGCATGGGCCTGTCACCCCACTTAGAAGGCCACTGTGCCCTTGGGAAGGGAAGAAGAATTTCCCCCTGAAGTACTCTACATAGACAAAATGCTTACAACATTCTCTGTCTTCACATGTAACAATGTGAGAGATGTTGGTAGCCACATCCTGGGGGACCTTGGACTCACAGCCTTACAGAGAGCAGTTGTCCCCTGTGAGGTCGGGGTTCAGATGGCTCTTTGATCGTGGCTGCCAGTGAAGATGAATGAGCATGGAATAAATTGTTCTTGAGCAGTAGCAGGGTCAGGGACAGGTTCCCGAGGTCCCTGTTTCCTCGTACCTCATCTCTCCCTGCCTCTTCCCTGGTGCCTGACCCCATCTGTGTTCTGATGTATACCTGGGGTAGAAGTAGAAGGTCCATGAATTGTAAGTTAAGAGTGTAGAGGACCAGAAATTGGTAACAACATATGCTTTTTGTCTGCTGAAAAATATAAATTTTCTATTCATTATTATTGAGGATATCTGTGGGTGGAGGCTGTTAGTTTGTTTCCCGACTGCCCAGACCAGAAATAATCACTTAGAAACTTTATTAATTAAATTACTCTTTGGCCAATCACTCAAGCGCATTGATAGTAAGCTCTTATATCTTTGGTTAACCTATTTTTATTCATCTGTGTATCGCCATGGGGCTGTGGCTTACCAATGGGTTCCATCATGTCTGTCTTTGGCTGGGGTCACATGACTTCTCACAACTCTGCCTTCTTTGTCCCAGCATCCAGTTTAGTTTTCCCTGCCTAGCTCTACTCTGCCCTATCACAGGCCCAGGCTTCTTTATTCATTAACCAATAAAAGCAACACATGTGTAGAAGGACTTCCCACCTCTGATGTCCATGACATGTATGCGTGTTTGTGAGTGTGCGACTACAGGCACATGTGTACCACAGTGTACATGTGGAGGCCAGAGAACACATGGTGATGTTTCTCTCATTCCACCTTTATGTGGCCCTTGGGGATTAATCTCAAGAAACCAGGCTTGCACAGCAAGCACCTTTACCTAGGAAGCATCTCACCAACTCAAAAGATAGACAAACAAACAAATAAAAAACAATCTTGAACTGTCAAAGTTTTCAAATAGATAGATGCATAGGCATTGGGGGAAATCAGAGTTTAAGGGGCAAAGGCAGTCACCTGCCCCATACTCACCTGGTGCATGGAAATGTGTCTAGGGCCAAGGTGCCTTTTCTGATTAGAGTCTGACCCAACATATCCCAAGAGCCATGTCTCTGCACTTGCATTTTCGCTGTGTCCAGAAGATTGAAGCTCTGAGTGAGGCTGAGGAGGAGGAGCTGAATGCTTCCCTTCCTTGTTCTCCCTTCTTTCCCCCTAACTTTATCCCTGCTTCACCTTTTCTGGGCTGTCCAAATGGCCCGATTGGCTACTCATTGTGTGAGCTGTCAGCTTGAAACCACGTCTGGATAGAATGGTTCTCAGTGGCTCAAAGAACACAGAGAGGTCCCTAGATTTCCATAGTGAGGGCAGTGACCCCAGAAGTCTCGGCTTTGATCTCAAACTGCAGCTTTCTACAGAACAAAGGTCAATGCACAGTTCTACTTAGGCCTCAAGGCCTCACTCATCTGTGTTGTAAATGTTGCTTGTGCTACTTCACCACTGGCATGTCAGACGTGACAAAACAGAACAGAAGATTAAAGAAATCCAAAAGTCCAGGCAATGCTCTGACTCACTGAAGGGGACTCCGGCTAGTATTGTCTCATCTAAATTCAAATAGTGAGTTCTCATAGTAGCCTAACCGGTCAGGTGTTAGATGGTATTTACTGCCTGGCCAGTTTGGAGATAGTTATTGTGTGCTCATGAGTCTGTGCGTTATGTGTGCTTATGCATCTAGGGCTTTGCTGCATGGCTTAGCCACATGCATGGAAACATTGCTGACTTAGCAACACATGATGGAAGAACAATTGTCTTTGATAATAAAACTCCAGAATGCTGCCTAACAGCTCCAAAAGCTCTGCAACATTTTGTCATTGGAAGACAACAATGAATTGGTTCAGTAGCGAGAGTCCAGGGCAAGCACTGAGAGTACAGGAAGGAGGTAGCAGGAGGAGGTAAGCAGTCCAGAATCACCCTGGAGAAACATCCTGCAGCAGTAGGAGGGCATTGTTCCTCTGTCATGCCTGATCCTCAGATCTCTAATGATCACAAGGTGGCCAGAACCTGGGGACACTGTATCTGCTCAGATGTCCTTGCCACCCACTCTAAGATGTCTTTTATTTTAATGGCCCTCTTTCCACAGCACACATGATTTTATTACTTCTGCTCTCAAACGGGCCTCAAAGTACATATTTCTCTTTTAATAAAATTCACTCAGATTATCTTCCACTAGGATTTAAATCACTCGAACTCTGTCTGCATCCAGGGAGTGTGAGAGCCACACACAGAAAGAGGGTAACACTACTACTGAGTGTCTAGTTCCCTCGGGTCTCAAACTCAGAGTCACTCCTGGTGCTTTGGACACTGCACATTGGTCTTGAGCTACAGCTTTTTGCTGACATCTTGTCTCGGGTGACATTAAGTACCCCAGGGTTCTCTTGTGACTCAGTGCCTGGGTCTCATGTGTGGTTGGATAAATACAGGTTCCGTGTAAAGACTGGAGCTTCTCCTCCTTCAGAGAAGGTCTCTGCTTTGGAGAGGATCTCTCCATCCTGTTCTGCTTCCTTTCCTCTGGACTGCATCTACTGGACTTTCTAGGCACATGAGAAATCTATCTGGGTTCCACCATCGTGAAGGGACTTTAGCCTTTGTCCTCACTCTGATCCGAGTTAGCTCATGGCCTGGCAAAGCAGGGGAAGATGAGTAGGCCTGAGGTGGTCTTGAGTGGAATCAGCCTTCTCCTCTGGGGCTTGGTCCTCTGTAGTGAGCAGTGTATGTGTCTGTCCCTGACCCAATACCTCAAATTGGGGGACCCCAATATCTAAGTTCAAGTTTTCAGGTCAGATCCATGGGAGAGGGAATAGTTGCTAGAGAAGTTTGCGAGGAAAATCACAAGGACTTCACTCTCTACACTGGCTAAGAAGACAGCCTACAAATGTGCTGTTGTCCTAGGGCTGACTTTGCATGTCTTCCCAGGATGGGTAACACTGGGTGGGTACAGATGATCCCAGCCTCAAAGCCTGCTGGATACGGGGCTGTAATTGGCTAGTTACCCTGAGAACACTTTCTGGACAGTTTACTGCCTTCCAAGTGGAAAAGGAAAAAGATTGACAGCTACACCTTTCTCTTTACCTACAGAGACTCCCAGTTTTAACACAGTCAACTCAAACTGGTTTATAGGACACATGTCCCCAGGAGAGCATCCCAGTGTGGCTGTTTTGTGTGATCTGGCCAAGGCTAACATGTGGGAAGCTTCATCTCCAATGAGACAGTCTGGAAAGGTAGAGACTGAGTAGGAGGCTGTGGTACCTTATTTTGATCTCTGCTGCTTGTCATAAAACACTCTGATTAAAACCAAATTAGGACACAAAAGATTTTAACTTATAAGTTACAGTCCATTGTTGAGGGGAGTCAGGCAGGAATTGATGCAGAAACCTAAAGCAGAAGCCATGGATGAATGCTGCTTGCTGGCTGCTCACAAGCCCATAAATAGATAGCTTATTTATACAGCCAGGACCACCTGCTTAGGAATGGTGCTCTTCACAGTGGGCTAGGTCCTACTACGCCAATTAACAATCAAGACAATCCCCTATGGACATGTCTGCAAGCCAATCTAATCTGGGCAACGGAGACTCCCTTCTCACATAACTCTAGGCTGTGCCAAATTGACAGTTATGGCTGGCCAGAATAGTTCCCAAGGGCTCTGTCCTTGGGAAAGGATTAAGGCCGCTATCTAGCCTGTGAGTTCAGTACCACAAGAGTGATAGAGTTTGAGGATCCGTCCTCTATCCTCTCTCCTTTCACCTTGGGAAGAAACAAAAGAGAAATGTCCCTACCAGATGCTGGCACTTTGATAGTGAGTCGTCCAGCCTCCCAACTATGAGAACTAAGTTCGTTCTCTTTCTAACCCACCCAGCCAGAGGTCTAACAGCACATGGCAGATGAAAACAGATTACTAGCTACAACCCATTGGAGTTCCCACAAAGTAGTGGCCAACCCAGCACCTGGCATCCAGCGAACTGGGGAGAGGTTATCCTTACTGGTGAACCCTCGAGAAATGATTTGCCTTGTTGAGGTGTGGTGTGTCCGAGAGCCAGGTACCTGGAGAGACACTTTATTCTAGGTGTTCTGAAGAGCCTTCTCCTTATGTTTTTCTATCACCATCCACCATAGGCGAGCAAAGGAAAAGCCTTCTCCCTGTCCCAGAAGCTCACATCCTTGCATGGCAGAGATCTTAGGAGACCCTTTCTGAAGCCCAGGCCAGAGCCAGGTGCCACTGGTGCTACCTGAAGGTGAATGGGGTATGCGTGGCACTATGCTCTGTAGGGAGATGATCTCTGTTCTCCAAGAGGGGTGTGTGATCCTGACAGCAGGCCAGTATAAGGAACTCGGTCTCCTTCTTGCAGCCTGGGTTATGATGAAGTGAGGGACCCATGTTTCAAGGGACAGCAAGGGGACAGAAAGGCTCAGAGTTGTCTTGGGAGATGAAGAACCCCACTTTCCTGCAGGATGTGGAGGCAAGGAGACGCTCTCATGAGTTACCTAGATAATAGTGGTAGGATACCGAGAACAACAGAGGCCAGGAGGCCAACAAGATGCCCCAGGCACTGGCCACTCCTGCGGGTCACCCATTGCCTCTCGCTGTCATCCATTCTCTGTCTGGCTCCGTGCCCTGGGAGAATGCTGTGGCATTCTGCCTTGCACCGCTGAAAGATGATCATTGCCATCTGACACCATTGCCTTTCACTGATCTTACTCAGAGAGAGAGGCCCCAAAGGAACTATAGAGAAAGGTGAGACCCAGGGACTTAACCCTCCTGTCACCATTAGTCCATCCTCCTGGCTTACAATTCCCATGGTGGCCAATCATCCACAGACCACAGACATTGCAGCTCTTCCAGGAGGTAGGCTGTCAATCATCTTTTTGCAAACTCACGTGACACATTTCCCTGCCCCTTTCGGGGCTTCCCTCAGCTTTGTTCTGTCCACACTTTTCTGTATAGTCTTGATCCATTAAAGAAGTTCATCTTAATGTAGATGCGGGATTGGCAAGCACTGACTTTTGGGAGGCTGAAGCGCTTACTCATATATGTAACACAGACACCTAGTCAGCATGTAAGAGATACACATTGTCTGAGTTGTGTGTTGTGGAGAGCGATTTCATTTAAAGAAAATAAGTCTAAAAAGTTCCTAAGTAGACAATAATAGAAAAAAAATGGAAACCCCAAGCAATGGTTTGTTTTCTATAACTATAATGAAATACCCGAGACCGAGTGACTTCATAAATAAAAGAGGGTTTATTCAGCTAACAACCCTAACTGGAAAAGGCATGGCACTAGCCTTGGCATGGCTCTGTATAAAACCAAAAATCAAAGAGGCCAGGGAAGGGCCAGACTTCTTCTGTCTGTCTCTCATGAGAATTCAGTGCCAGCAAAACTATATTCATTTCTCTGGAAGTACGTACAACTCTGAAATGATCCAGTATTGTTAAGAGTCAGTGCTCTGACACATGAGCCCTTAGGAGTGCACTCAAACTACAGGCTAACTGCCATGTAGGCAGAAATCATGGGCTCCAGGATCAGCAAAGCAGAGAGCTGGGCTGAACTGAGAGACCTAAGAAAACAGGACAACTTGGAGATTCGGCTCATGCCGTGTGAGAACTAAGTAAGGAGACTGGGACAGGAAGTGTGGGCCAACAAAGCATAGGGCAGGTTACCGGGGGGCATGGAAGGTTGGCACAAAGACATCACAGCAGGTAGGAGGGGACTGAATTACAGATTTGTGCAGTGAGAATGGCCAAGGACCTTCTTAAAGGATCAGGTCAAAGACGGAATCCTGTTAGGATCAAGTCGAACACCTGTGGACCCTATAACTGGAGATGGCATAGGCCCAGCGCTGTGGGCACAGATGGCATGCTGGCTGCAAATGGAGGCATGCCCAGTACTAGAAAAGTTGCCCAGTGGTCACAGTAGCAGACAATGCCAGTGGTATGCCAGGGAGGGGACCCCTACCCCCAAAGTAAACAGAAGTGATTTGACATAATAGTCTTTAAAAGTCATTGTTTTGTAGTGTACAGACTCCTTTTTATAACACAACGCTCATCAACACTGGAGAAATCAGTCAGAGGGCCATATTGGAAGGCAAAAATGGGAGCAAATGGAAAACATTTACCCCAAACCCATTACCAAGGACCCAAACTAACCAAATGTTCCCTCTTAAGGTTAGGTGGTTCTTCCTGGTTCTGCTCTTTTTCACCCTAGAGACGGTGCTGTGCCCTGGGGTTTCAGTTCAGACTCTGCCAGGTGATGAAATGTGGACCTGCAGTGCCCCTCTCCCAAGAAAGGCTCAGTCTCAGTGTGGCACTGTTGAGAGGTGGTGACTCTGAGATAGATGGATGGATGAATAGATAGATGGATGGGTGGATGAATGGGTGGGTATGTGGTAGGATGGATGGATGGATGGACGGACTGACAGATGGACAGACAGATAAATACATTCACAGGTAGACGGACAGATAGGTAGACAGACAGATAGATATGACAGAAAGACACATCAATGTTTCTCCCAAAGCCAGCTAACACTGGGCTGAGGCTTTGCTCTTTAGAGTTGATTGCCTCCGGTATTTGTCAACTAATGTTAAGCTGCCTAGCACACCAGCAAGTTGATCCAATGTGATTTTTGGGCCTGAGTCCTATGTGAGGATATTCTCTCAATATGAGCCACACAGGTGCTAAAGGCTTCAGATCATCCTGGAGAACTGGATCTTCCCAAGACCATTCTTAGGATGAACTGGCCAATCACACATTAGGTAGCTTAGCCCCAGGATCTGGACGATCCCTTGTAAGAAGGGAGACAAAGAGGCCTCTTCCCATATTTCCTGGCTGTCTGTTCCAGGGTCATCATCAGAGATCCACAGCATCAATCCCCACAAAACTAACTGGCCTCCACTCCTTACGCCCTGGTGTCCCCGTCTAAGGCTACAGGAGATGATGGGGGAGCAGGTACCTATCTGGGCTTTGGATCTGGCTGAAGAGGCCCCCTCAGTGTATGTGACCAGACAGAGGCCTGTGTTCTAAGCAGCATGGACACCTGGGGAGCTTCTTAGGCCTAACTTCATGTGAACCCATTACCTCAGTGCTTCCCTGGAAGGTGTCAGCTCTTGTTGTGAAGGGAAATGCAGCTATCTCCTTAAATATCGCTTTAAATAAAACCTAACTATCCCCTCCCGAGCCTCCATTCCCAGTCCTTCAGCAGCGCTGAAGGCAAGATGTGGGGAGACAGAATTGCCTCCTGTATGGTAAGTGCGATGCTGCTGCGGTTTGAAAAATGACAAAGCAACATTTTGGAGCCCTTTTAGTGAACGTGGCAAGCAGGGTGTGGGACCGTCACTGAGAAATAATAGAGTGCTGAACCATGTGCCTGGAGCCCTCATTGGCGTGCAGCTCACACCGCAGGGAGAGGAGGAAACAGCCTGGCTGGGTGAACGCTGTTCTCGCCATCCCTCTCGTTCCTGGAATTGCTAAACACCTGGAGGGGTGCTAACACGGACCAATGCTGGCCTGGGAGGTCCCAGGTCACCACAGAGGGAAGGCATGGACAAAGCTGAAGCTAAAGCCAGGCAGTAAAACAGTGAAAAGGGGACCCGAGCAGGAGCAGGACTCAGCCAGGGCCACACGCCAGGGTGACCTGGGCCAGGCCTGAGGTTCAGAGATCCAAAGAAGTGGCAGGATGCAAAAGAAACACAGATGGAGTTATTGACAACTGCCCGAGGGCCCTGTGATTCATTTTCAAAGCCCTCTCGTATTCTTCTTCTTCTATTGGAAAAAAAAAAATAAAACAATCCATTTATCAACTGTGAACTGGCTTAAGGGAGATTCCACAGAACTTCGGCAATGTAAGCCATTTGCGGCAAGCGGTGCTGGGCAAACATTTAACGTGGGAGGCTTTGGATCCTTTGTGTCTGTAGTGGCTTCTTTCATGGAGATTCCATCGCTGAAAGAGCTGGAGACAATAGCGCTGGGCATGCAACACAGGGTTACGGGTCAGGCCACACTTGAGGTCCCAGGCTGTTTCTATTCCATAATGTCCAAATCGCTTAGTAGGTTTCCACTCCTGAAGAAGCCTGAGGCCTTTTCATGGGGCTGTTCAGGGGTGATTTCATTTGACCTCTGCTCCCCCGGGGTAGGAGACCCCGAGCATCTGTGGCAGGAATGCAGAATCCCAGAGACCTCTCTGACTCCATGATGAACTGTTGCCCATCATGCAAGCCCAGCTCTATGCAGCACTTCTGCAGTGCTCCAATGAACATGACACATCACCTTGCTTTCTGCCAGGAATGTAAACATCATGTAACCAGGACATCTGCAGGTCTATGCCAGAAGTCTCACCCGAGGCTTATGTGACCTCCTGTGATTGTCTGCAGTGTTCAGTCTTGGGGTACACAGACAGGAATCTGGCTTTCTTGCTGGCTCAGGACCAGAAGTTCTTGCTCCTTGCTGCATGACCTCTCCACTAGACATCGCTCAGCACAAGAGCTTGTTTCCTTCTAACTAGAGAGAGGGCCTTGGAGTGGGTCCCATTCCCAGCACGGAGCCACGCACAGCAAAGACATCAGTCCCATCATGCTCCAAGAAAAGTATCACAAGGTGTGGCTCTGGAGGGAGGCAGGGCCATCTTCGAGTCTGTACTTTCTTTTAAAAGACTATGACATTCACTTAAAATTGAGTTCAAAATTCGGCTACCAAGTGGGGACTTTCAGCTCAATACCCATTGCCTTGAAGGTCACCCTGCAGCCCTGGGCCTGATCATTCTTTGCTTCCTGGCTCTCCAACCTGGCTGCTGCTCTCACTGAGGCTTGTAGTCTTAGAAACCCTGTGGTCCAGGTAGTCCTGTGGGGAAAGTGCCTTAGATGCTAGGTAGCTGCCACTATCAGGGGAGGCAGAGAAGAGGCCACAGTGTCAGATCTATCCTTAAGAGCTTGCTGGGATTCTGTACACTGTATCCTAAGGCAATGGCCTGAGCCTGACCTAGGAGAACAGTTGGTGGCTGATCACTGAACTGCCAGGAAGGAATCACCATGCCCTCTGTGCAATATGAGGAATACCTCTGGAGCTGCCGAAAAGCTTTTAATTGGCATATTTAATTATTAAGAGAGCAGGAGGCTGGGGGAGTATTTTAAAACAATATCAAAAGAACAAAGACCACATCAAGTCGCAGCTTTGCTAAGTCATGGCATGTCAGGCCAAGAGGATAGCAGCCATGGGACCAGACTGTGAAGGAGGGGCCAAGAGAAGGCCATGTTAGGATTCGATGTACTGGAAACAGACTCCAGAAGATGGCAGGGAGGAGGGCTGTCATCACGGCACTAAGAATGAAGAACACCTAGTTCAAAATGGAATACAGTCACTTTGCCGGATCTAAGAGCCACATTAAAGTAAAGTATTGTCAGAGAGGAACAGAGCCAGGGTGAGCCATGGAGGAAGTTCTAGGTGAAGGGCTTTGCTGTGCACTGGAGGAGGCCAGGCTCCAGGGAAAGGCTGCAGTGCCACCAGCTTTACCACAGAAGTTGTAGGTATGGCTAAAGTTAAATGAAATGGACCGGGAGACCATTGTAGGTGTGCTGGGTTCCTGGCGGGCAGAGAGTTAAAACTTGAATATGGACCAGGGAGGTGTGAGCACCCAAAGTGTCTGAAGGACTCTGCATCTGTGGCAGACAGTGAGGCGTTTTCCAGCTTTCAGGCTGTTCAGCATCAAGTGGAAATTTCTAGGATGACTGGATAGTGCAGACAGCCGTACTAGGGGAGGTAAAGGGACAGGCAGAGTGACAGAGGGTGGGGTGGGGTGCTGGGGTGGTGGGGAGTGGGAGATGTGGGGAGAAGCTGTAAGCGGGCAGTGTGCTCAGATGGCCCTGCCTGCAAGTCACTGCGGATGCTGACAGGCCTGTGGTATGTGTGCAGGAGGTGACCAAAGGCCAGCCCAGGAGACTTTGAACTAGATTTTCTCTGTGTGTCCTTCCCAGTGCTTTGCTTCACCTGAAGAACATAGCTGCTCTTCCTTTGCCAGTGCGGCAGCAGTGGTCACAGGTCATCCTTCAGCCCACGTGGGTCTGGGAGAAGTTAGGCAAAAAACTGCTTTGAAGTCAACTTCCGCTCACACTGCAGAGCGAGCCCAACCTGAGCTCCCACTTCACCTCTGCTGCTCATTAGTGTTATGGATAATAGAGGCTGTCCTGTGTTCTAAGACTTGGTGAACTTCAAGGACAAAGTCGTTTTGTTTTCTTCGCTATTAGAATTGTCAGTGTCAAAGGAAGGAAGAGAGTTTGACATAATAAAATCCTCTCGCAGACCGTCAATAGAGACTTTGAAAAAGGATGTGCGCATGCTGTAGGAATAATGAGGATTAGACTTCTTCAATTTGGAGTTTCAAACTCTGAGGATGACATTCAGCGGAAAGCGAGCTTCTTTTGTATTCAACCAGAAGCTAGTCATCTTTAATTACTTTCAAAATTAATTTTCTCCCTAGAAATGCTATGTATTTCTTCATCCGTCAAGCTGCCAATACAAGTGATTTGGAAGCTGGAGAGAGTGAGGTGGCTTGGGAGGAGGCATGGAGCACGGTGAGTGGAGAGCGTGCCTGTGTCATGACAATGATGGCTCAGAGCTGGAGAGAAGTTTCAGTTCGCCAGAGGTGCTGTTGTCACCCTCAATCATAAGACACTTTGGACTCCTCAGATCCAGGTCTGAGAGAGCTTTCTTCCCAACCCTGGATCAGTCATTCTAAACTAAAGCTAGACTCGTCAGTTTCTCTCCTGTAGAGGCTCCATCCACTCTTTGGCTCTGTCCTGTTTCCAAAGTGGATGCTATACTTAATCCAAACTCATTGTGTTTGTGTTCTCCTACTTACTTTCTCTAGAATGTTCTTCTTTCAGTAATTTTTTTATGATGGATAAAATACTTTTCAAAAATTTCCCTTTTATTAAAAATAGGCATTTTTCTCACATAATATATATCCTAATTATGATTTCTTTCCCTCTACTCTTCCCAGTTCCACACCACCTTCCCTCCCATCTAGTCTCTCATTAGAAAACAAACAGGCTTCTAAGGGTTAATAATATAGGAAATATAGTAAGATAAAACAAAAACTATACCACTGTGCTTCTTAGGTTCGTTTTCTTGGACTGTCTTTCTCCATTCTTTTCCTTTGAGATGATGTCTATCTGTTGCTTAGATACAGTAGAAGGACAGATCCTGCTTTCACATCCATTCTATTAGTCTGTGTCTTTTTCTTGGGTAATTGAGACCATTGATAATTAGTAATCAGTGAGTAGTGTTTGTGGGTTCCTGTTATTTTGATATTATTGATATTGTTGTTATGGTGGTGGTGTATATGCAGAAGGACATGTTTCCCCTCTTTTGATTTGCTGGCCTGGAATAGTTTATTCCTTGTGTTTTCTTGTATGGCTAACCTCTTGAAGCTGAAGTTTTTCCTTTACCTCCTTCTATAGAACTAGATTTGTAAATAGATGTTTCTTAAATTTGATTTTATCTTGGGATGTCTTATTTTATCTATGGTACTGAAAGTTTTGCTGGGTACAGTAGTCTGGTCTGGCATCTGTGTTCTCTTAGAATTTGTAGAGTGTCTGTCCAGGCCTAGAATCTCCATTGAGAAATCAGGTGTTATTCTAATAGGTCTGTCTTTATATATTACTTGCTCTTTTTCCCTTGAAACTTTTAAATTTCTTTCTTTGCTCAGTATGCTTAGTGTTTTGATTAATACGTGCTAAGAGAAATTTCTTTTCTGGTCCAGTCTACCTGATGCTGTGTCAGCTTCTTGTACCTTAATAGGCATCTCCCTCTTCTATGATTTGTTGAAAACATTTTCTGTACCTTCCACCTGGGTTTCTTCTCTTTCTTCTGCTCCTCTTATTCTTAAATTTTGTCTTTTCATATTGTCCTAGATTTCCTGGATGTTTTGTGCAAGGATTTTTTTAAGATTTAACATTTTCTTTGACAGATGTATCTATTTCTTTTCTCATGCCTTCAATGCCTGAGATTCTCCCTTTCCTCTCCTATATTCTGTTAGTGAGGTTTGCCTCTTAGGCTCCTGTTTGAATTTCTAAATTTTCCATTTCCAGATTTCCCTCAGTTTGGGTTTATTTTTAGTGATGCTGTTTCTGCTTTCAGACATTGAACAGTTTTATTCATTTCCTTCCACAGGTTGTTCGTGTTTTTGTGGATTTCTTTAAGTTGGTTTTTTTTTTCATTTCATCTTTAAGGACATCTGTCAAATTTATAAAGCTAAACATAGCTTGTGTTTCAGCTATATTTCAAATCTCAGAGCCTACTGTAGCAGGGTAGCTGGGCTCTAGTGGAGACATGTTATCTTGGCTGTTCTTGTGTTTTTCCATTGGTCTCTAGACATCTGGGGTGATTGTAGTTCTAGGTGCTGTCATCTGATCTCGTGTTTGTTGGGTGGGTATTTTGCTATTTATGTTTTGTTGCCGCTGTAGTTCTTAGGAGGGTGTGGTGGCTATGTATTGTCTGGAGGGAGTTCTGGGATCCAGCCAGGTGCGGCCACTGGGGGTTTCAGGTAAAATGTGTTTCTGGGTACTGGGAGCTGACCCTTAGAAATGGGGATGGGCTGGGGTGAAGTGGGTGGGGTTCCACGTGTTTTGTAAGGATCTGCTTAGTCTCCTGGTAATGGGGACAGAGTGAGGAGAGGCTACAACAGGTATGTCTGCTACAGAGCTGGGGCTGAGACTGGGGCTGACACTGGATTTGGAGGGGAGGAGGGAGAGGTGAACATGTGCAGTTAGCCTACCTGCTTCCCTGGCTCCAGTGACTGGTGGGTTCCCAGGGACTGCCTGGTGGTGTTGGGAGCTAGGATAGTGGAATGAGTCAGAGTAAGGAGGTTTGGAGATGGATTGCCTGATTCATAGGAGATGGGGCAGAGAGGGATGTGGGGGGCAGGACAAGGTCACAGTAGGTGGTCTGCTACAGAGCTGGGGGTGAGGCTGGGGGATTGAATATGGAGGAAGATTTTCAGTTATTTTAACACCATCAAAATGATGTAACCTTTCCATCTAACTTCTTGGGACTCCTTTATTTCTGTCCCCTTAATATAACATTGCCACTACTGGGCCATACGGGGGGTGTCATTGCATTACTGGTATTTATTTCTGTGAAACATTTTTTTGCAGTGTGCCTGTGCCAGAGAATGTTGATCTGTTCTGCTTCTAGTAGACACACAGCTGCCTGCCAGGTTTTCATTATTGTGCGTGGCATTGGCAAGGACGGATGTGGGCCTCTGATCGCTCACGTGTAAGAATTACCTTTGGGTATTTATCTGGGAGTAGAATGTTTGTGGAGTGGAGCATATGTGTATTTGACTTCAGGAGCTGATGTCAAACTGTTTTCCAAGGTGATTATACTAATTACTCCCCTGCCAGTAGTGGATTAAGATTCTGTGGCTGAGCATTCTTACTAGCACCTGTCCCCTGTGTCCCTTCACCTGCTCACCATTGGGAGGGTTGCTGTTAGCAAAAGAGAGAATCCATGCTCCTGAAGGGGAAATCTGTAGTGTGGCTCTGACAGCCTTCAGGACACATGGTGGGACACAAGAACAATACAAAAGGCTACAGGAGCGTAACATGGTCCAAGCATCCCATAAAATGAGTATGTGTGCAGGATATTTTTGGTTCAAGCCTTGTGTTGGATCTAGCATTCAGAAATAAACAAAATGGGTCGTAGTCCTTGGGGAATCACAGTCAAGTTCAGATTCTTGTGGTCTTGTGTGAGCCATGAAGTCAGTCCCAGGATTTGACAAAACTACAGGAATTTCTCAAGCCATTTGTGGGAATGCAGTTTAGATGAAAGCCTTAGGTCCACTACTGAGACTCCTGAGCAGCTCTCTGGACAGCCTCAACCTCAGTCTCTCTTCTTTTTTTTTTATTTTTAATTTATTTATTTAGTAAAGATTTCTGTCTCTTCCCCGCCGCCGCCTCCCATTTCCCTCCCCCTCCCCCAATCAAGTCCTCCTTCCTTGTCAGCTCAAAGAGCGATCAGGGTTCCCTGTCCTGTGAAAAAGCCTGGGATAAAACCGGACTCAGTTTCTCTTCTGTACCTGGGTCTGCTCTTCCAGAGTGCCGTGCCAGGACAGCCAGGTGAATCACAGACAACAGAGTGCTTGTAAACCCGCTCTAGAAATAGTCTTGTCTTTGATAACACCAGGGTCAGGCTGGTTTCCAGAGCAGAGTTAATACTTAAACATTTTTAAATGGAGGTTGGGGGAAGTTGCTTCCATCTTGCTGTGAACAAGTCTGATTACTTCCTGTAGGTGTCCTATGCTTTTAAAGACAGTGATGCCTCTGAAGGCAGGGCTCCCGGGATCGCCTCCCCGCTGCCTATGCATTTCAGGATGCAGTGAGTACAGAAGATGACGTCATCTAGGCCTCCATTGGGCTCAGCTTTTATGTTCTGGAACATAAATCTGACCTACCCCCTGGTAACTGGCCGGCTCGTGATACTCATAAATATCAAATTAATTTCCCTTTATCCATTTATCACAGAACTTGTGATTTAGAGGTATCACTCCCAAGTCTCTGGGTACTTCATTTCCTTCCATGTTTTAGTACCTCAAGGTCAATGCACACATGATTTAACACCATAACACAGTGATTAACATGGAGAAAACAATCTTTCTTAAAATAGATTCTTATTTCACCCTCTTCCAGATGCATACACTGGCAGGGAACAGGCTCAGTGGGAACCACATAGTATTAACAGATGACCTTTGACCCATACGGTTCGCAGCTAGCCTCCCTTTCATTCAGGAGCAATGGCAGAAGCTCAGGATGTGGTCAGTGATCTCAGGGACCTGGGCAGGTTGGGAACCCTGGAACATCCATTAGAATAGAGGTCTATGGTATCCCTGATGGTCCTCAGAATCAGGGTGAAACAGAAGCAATGGGGACTTTTTTTTACCAACAATGATTTTTATATGCTTTCTAGATTGGCATAAAACTACAATTCTCATCATTCCTTCTGCAACCGAATGAAATGAGCACGGTGGAGGACTTTAAGGGTGTTCCTGGACACCAGGAGTGCTACCCCTCTTCATTCAGAGTCCTCCCTGATTCCAGAGTAGCAGCAAGCAGGCCCTGGAAACATCTGGAGCTGGCATGTGGCACAAGGTAATGGAGGATTACAGCTCATTGCAGGATTCTCGCATTGCCTCTTCAGTGACGCCCTGGACAGGTCCACATCTGCTGCTCTGGCTCAGACAGAGAGATTTGCTGAGAATATTTGCAATTCAACATTCTTCCTTGAATCTTCACTGTGACACCAGATTCTATTTGTGCTCAGTCAGGACATAAAGGGCCAGCTGGAGGGCTTCCAAAGACATTTGGTTGGAAAGCAGAAAGTCATTGTTATAAATCCCTTGGTCTCCAACAGCTCAACAGGTGGAGTCCATGTTTCTTCCAAGTTCTTCCCCAGAATTCATTCCCTGTCAGTATCAATCTGGTATCTTAAAAATAAGAACAAGAATGTGTTTTGTGTGTGTGTGTGTGTGTGTGTGTGTGTGTGTGTGTGTGTTTCCAACAGACCTGATAAAGATATCATTTTATAGTCTGTAGCTGAATAATGGCTTCGGGCTAGGTACAGGATCCTCCTAGGACAACCCAAAAAATTAGGGCAATTCTGTCAGGGCTTTATCCCACTTTGGGCAGAATGGCTTTCTATGGACATGAAGAAGGAGATTATCTTCAATCCCCTTTCTCCAATACCAGTGTCCCCAGCTTGTGTCCCCAGCTTGTTCATGAGTTCTGAGTTGATGGCCCCAGAACTTGCTTCAGGCATTAGAAACTAGAAGCTTGGAAGATAGACAGATTCATTAAATCATTCTCCGCCCCTGGCCCTACAGGCAAGAAGCTCATAATCCTGGGGCAGAACACCATGTGACTGTTTGGGAAAATGGGAGTTCTGAGAAGTGGTACAGATGGAATCTGATTCCCCGAAGGCAAAGGATACATTAGTGTTAGCATCCTTTGATGATGTTCAGGGGGCTCAGACTAACATGAGGTTTGCCCGCATCTTTGAACAAAAATTGGATTCAGGGGAAGTGGGGGTGGCCAATGGCAGCCTCTGCTGAATTCAGAGTCACCTAGCTGTGGACTAAACTGATTGCTTCAGAAACTTTGGGATGGGTCCTGGGCAATGGTGTTTTCTAAGTTCCTGGGTAACATCTGCTCTCAGCCATTCTGAGAGCCACTTGAGTAGGACTGGGTTTGGGGAAATGGGGACACCTGAGTCATGGGTGAGATACTGAAAAGGCAGATGATGCCTGAGCTTGAGAGTGAAATGGAAGCACAGCAAGACTCTGTGGATTTGGCGGTGATTTGGTGTCATTTTGATCTAAGTGATGCTTAGCCTTTTAGCTCGTGTTGTGTTACCATGACAATGTATCAGAGACCGGGTAACTTTAAAGTACTGAAGCTCATTTGGCTAGTGATGGTGTGGTGCCCAGAGAGGTCCTTGCTGTGTTACAACATGGCGGAAAGGCAGAGGGAATTATGTGCACATGTAGATCCATTTGTAGGTAACCTTGCTTCCTAGTGATCTGGGCCCAGAAGACCAAAACATTCCTGAGACCCAACCTTCTCTGAGAGACTAGCATTCACCTAGGCAGGGGGGTCAGGGCTCCATGATGCCATGACTTCTCTCTGGACCAATGATTCTCAACTTGTGGTTCACGACCCCTTTGGGGGTCGACCAACCCTTTCACAGGGGTTGCCTAAAGACCACCAGAAATTACACTCTGATTACTAACAGTAGCAGAATTATAGTTATGAAATCACAATCGAAATAATTTTATGGTTGGAGTCACCACAGCAAGAAGAACTGTATTAAAGAGCCCCAACATTTAGGAAGGTTAGGAACCACTGTGCTAGGCTAACCTGCAATGGTTTCTACTCCTTCTTGAACCCCAATCCAGGCTTAGAAAATGAGCCTTCAGGACACAGTCACCCCACAGTGCTCAGATATAACTTCCATGTGCATCCACAAGGGACTCCAGAAGACACCCATGGCTGAGTGAAAAGGATTGCTTTTACCAGCTTGGACAACACTGCCCCAACCACAGAGGCCTTAACAGAGCAAGAAGGGCAAGGATGACTTCCCCAACTCTCTGCTCGGCCTGGGGTATCCACCTTCTCCCCACCTTCTCCTCTTTCTCCCACATGTAGACATAGAGCTTCTTCTCAAAGCTGGGGTGACTCAGAATGGGACTAACACTCATGCTTCCCTGGTCCTCACTTTGCATTACAGCACTAGGGAATAGCTGGCCGATAGTGAGCATATCGTGGGACTTCTTAGCCTCAGGCCACCACAATCGCAGGCACTGGTTCTCATAGTCAATCAATCAGTCTCTTCTTGCATTCTGCACACCCCCCTGCACTCCTGCTCCCAAAGAGAACCTGACTGGCATTCGATGGCGGGAGGAGAACCTGCAGAACCACACACGACTCAAGAGATTTCCAGGGGCTGAGAACAGGCATCCCAGGACTTCCTTCTGGCTCTTCTGTCTGGCTTGGTCCCAGGGTTTGCCCTGTATGTTTGACTCATGTTTGACTCAGTTTTCCTCAGTTTCCCTGTATCTCTTGTTGGCCATCAGTGATATAGAGAACTCTCAGATAACTTATACCAACAAGGCATTTGGAGCAATCTTCTCCAAGCTCACTTATAAATGCATACAAGACATTTCAAGTAAGATTGAGGTTCAGGAACTCAGTGTCTTTTCCTTCTAGATTTGGTGAAAAGAAAGTCTGGATTTGTTTCAAGCATAAAAATTGAAGACTGAAAATCTGCAGTCTGCTTGAGGCTTGTTCGTGAGATAAATATTTCAATTCCCGTCTAGTGATCTGGGAAGCTTGCTTGCTTTCTTCTTCCTTCTTCCTTTTCTTTCTTTCTGACTTAAAAATTTACCAGAGCATTTTTCTGTGTCAAAGTTACTTTTCATGAATTTTCTTTCTACCATGAAAATTCGTCATACAAACCAGTCTTTCTGCACTGTTTCTCCCTTGTGATATGACAATTTCTTTGTCTTAGTAGGCTGTCATTCACAAATACCACGAACCTTAGGATGGCAGGCTTACTTTGCAGAGGTGTCACCAAGGAGTCCAGGTAGGAGGACCAAGAGAGGTATATGCAGAGAGCCTGAGGGAAGGTGTGACTGTGGGGCTATAGTCAGGAAAGCTGAGATAAGCCAAAACACTGGGCATCTTCTCACCCACCTAGTCCTCATCTCACATGCCATCCTGTAGGGCCCAGGGGACACTCATTCACATTTACCTTTGAGTCTCAGGAAGGTCCTCTGTGCCCTCCTACTCCTGGAAGTTTCCAAGAAAGTAGACACAAGTCAGCCAAGCAGACACAATGAAGACCTGGAACACTAGTCAGATGGGTGGGGAGCATGCTTACAGGGACACCCCACACTTAAAGACCTGGAGCAGCTAGTCAGATCTGCAGGGAGCATGCTCACAGTGACACCCTACAACTGGAGCACCTAGTCATATCTGCAGGGAGCATGCTCACAGAGACACCCCACTCCTTAGCCAGCTGGGTCTCTTCCTGTGTCCTGAAACAGCTGTCTGCATCTGACCTGGACCTCCTAGATGTCCTCTTTAGCTGAGTCACAGCTCCCTAATGACCTCAATGTAGCATGGATCTTGCTGGTCAGGGTGTCAGTGTGCTTCCAGAGGCATCCAGATTCCCTTCCTTTCTCCTTTGCCGACTAGAAGTGGTTTCTTTTCTCCTTTTGTCTCCCTCAAGACCTGCATTTCCTTTTCCGTATTTCTTCTTGCTTCATTGCAGCTCATGGGGGTGACGCAGAAGGTTTTAAGCTGTTGTTCCCTTTGTTTCCAGTCATCAACAGAAGGTCAAATGGCTGCCAGGTTTCTGGGGTACCAATCCCATTCTTTGGGATAAGGTCACTCAGTGTTTGGAGAACTTGCTTCTACGACTCTCATTATTCCTGCTTGTTTTCTCATTTTGTGAGAGGAGAGGGAAGCAAAGGAGGTTTTCTTGCCACCCTTTGGCTCCATGGCTCTCAGATTTGCTCCTCTTTCGGGTGGTGTCTGGGTGACAGCGTGGAGACATGATCCAGCCAGGCCCAGCTCCTGCTTCCCCACACTCTCACCTAGGACAGTTATGTGGCTAGGGAGCCACCTTCTCTTCTGTGTCTGTGTCTGGTTTTCTGGCCCTGGTCTTGCAGAACTTCCCTTAATAAACCATGTAGAGTATGTCACAGAGCATGCCCTGTTCCTCACCCAAGCATAATAAGTTGGAGGCATCATCTGCTGGACACAGTGTCCTCTCCTAGCCCTCCATCCTTGCTTCTGCTCTGGGGCTGACTGTTTATCAGAAAAAAGAAGACCAGAGAGGATAAGGAAAACCACCCCAGGGGTCCAAATCCTAAGGTAAGGTTCACAGAGCATGTTTACTGGCTCAGGCTCCAACTTTCTTTCTTTTTATTGATTTCTATTGAGCTCTCCATTTTTCTCTGCTCCCCTCCCTGCCTCTCCCCAGGGTCCAACTTTCTAGATCAGGACAAGGAGGGATGGGAGCAGCCTCACAGCCCAGTCAGTCCTCGAGGGTATCATGTTCTGGAAAAAGAGGAGTTGCTACTTTTTCGTTGTGTTTTTCTGTTTTTGTTTTCAGTTGGTTAGACTTGATAAGGTGCCCAATAAAATCACCTGACAACTTCCATTTCAGAGCATCTTCAGATGGGTGAGCCTCCCCTGCTGGGACTCTGGGTTTTCCATGTTTCTAGACTGGCCTAAATGCTCAGCAAGGCCTTGGTTTGCAGATAAGATGGGTCCATCAGTGTCCTGTGAAGGGACGTGCCATGATCTAAGGTGACATAGTTGTGAATGATGCACGGCTTCTCCCACGAAGTGATGGGAGGTGTCTTGAGGCCTTTGGGGATAAAGTCATTCAGCGTGTAGATGACCTCTGCCCTGTGCCCTGAGCATCTTGCTCTGTGATGCACCTGTCTTTCCCACTGAATGGCAGTGGGAAGCCTGTCTCTAGAGTCTGACTGTGGTACCTTACTAGAATGTAGCTGCACAAGATGCCTCCAGCACTTGAGGATACTGACCAATGCATCTCAACTCCACTGAGTGGTAGGTAGCAGACAAAACATCTCAGTATCAGGAAGGGATTGGGGCTAAGCTGGGGCATAGTTAGGCTTCTGGAGCCTCCGAGGAGTGTTAAGTGGATCCCAGAGCAAGGGCAAACCCAGCAGCAGAGAAGGGAGAGGAGAAAACTCAGGCTGGACCTGCCCTGTCACACTCAGCTGGTCATGACTGGAGTTTGGGATGCAGGAGGAGCTAGAAGCCCAGGTCTGCCCACACTCAGACCGCAGATGCATTCCCAGCTGGATAAGAGCATCATCCTGAAGAGGTGCACCCAGGCCTCCAGGCTAAAGTGGGCTGGCAGTGGCAGGGTCTCACACTGCAGCCCACATACCTACTCAAAGGTATGCTACCCACCTGTCTGCTTAGTCAGAGCAGGTGCTCTCCCCGGAGGGAGTCACAGGCACTCGCAATTTGTCATTGCTCCGTGCTCCATGAGTGTCAGGTAGTAAGCAGGCCCTAGGAGCTGTCTACCAGCTCATTAGGTAGCAGGCATTAAGGAGTATGAGTTTCACAGTAATTGACAGGATGGTGTCTGACACCATTTGATTGAAATCCCCAGGGAACCTTATGGTAATCTTTCAAGGAGCCAATAATTATACCCTGATTTTAGTACCTCATAATTTAGTCACAAAATGATGTTTAAGGTGACACATGGTGTACATGATGGAGACTATTGCCACCGAAGCATTGAATTGTTAACCTTTGAATGGCTGTGCGGTGACCATCTAGTGGTTATTTCTTAAGAATCCAAAATCAGGGGCTGGAGAGATGGCTCAGCCATTAAGGGTGCTTGCACTTTTTGCAAAAACCCAGGTTCAATTCATAGCACCCACATAGCTATCCATAAGCACCTGTAACTCCAACGTCTCCTTTTGACCTCCGCAGGCACCATGCACATGCTATACAGAAGTACACTCCGGCACACACGCATACCCATAAAATAATAAATATTAAAAAAGGAACCCATAATCAGCATTGCTTACTTAGATCCTGTGGTGATATTTTGTTTGCGATCTAACAAATAAAGCTTGCCTGATGATCAGAGTGCAGAGCTAAGCCACTAGTTAGGCATAGAGGCCAGGCAGTGGTGGCGCACACCTTTAATCACAGCACTCTGTGGTGGTGGTGGTGGTGGGGGGGGGGGCTGACAGATCTCTGTGAGATCAAGGTCACCCTGGGCTTCACTAGAGTGATCCAGCTTCAAAGAGAAGCAGAGCCAGGTGGTGGTGGATCCACCTTTAATCCCAGTACTTGGGAGTCACGTGCCTTTAATTCCAGCAATAAGAAGCGGAGACAGGAAGGAATGTGGCTGGGAGGAGAGAGGAATATAAGATGGAAGGAGAGAGGAGCCCATTGCATTCACTCTGAGGATTCATGGAGACAGAATATTGCCCATTTTAGCCTGAGGATTCGGTAGAAGTAAAGGTCTTCGTGTGGCTGGCTCCTTTACTTCTCTTATCTTTCAGCCTTTACCCTGATATCTGACTCCAGGTTTTTGTTATTAAGACCAATTAGAATTTGTGCTACAGATCCTTGGCAAAAACCAGTTTGAGGATAGCAATAGAGTATTTTAGCTAACAAACTCTCAGGCCAAAATTGCAAAGCTGCATTTGGTTGTTTTGAAAACGTGACTCTGAAGGTATTGGAGGAAGACCCAAAGCAAGCGGAAACCAGGGGGATGGGGAAACTCAAACTTGATTTTCACAGGGCCGCTGAGGGCTCCCACTGCAGATAGGAGGCAGAAAACCTCAAGCCACAGAGCAGTGACCTCAGGGAGAGGAAATGGCCTTGCCGATTAACTGAGGGCCTGATGGGCAGCTGTAGTGGAGAGAGCCCCCGACAGTGGGAACCCAGACTCTACAGTAAGAACGGGAAAGTTCTAGGCTAGTCACTGACGTGTCATACACGGGGAAGAGCCGTATGGTATCTTCTTCATGATGACGAAATGCTTACAACCGACAAATTAAAGAAGGAAAAGTTTGTTTTGGCTGAAGTCTCAGTCACTTGGGTCCATTCTTGTTGAGCCTGTGATAAGGGAGAACGTCACAGTGAGAACCATGGTGGAGATGAGTTGTTTACTTTATGGATGCTGGGAGGGAGAGAGAGGGAAGAAAGAAAGAGATAGAATAGAGAAAGATACAGGAATAAAGACACAGAGAAAGGGGGAAAGGAAAGGAAGGAATGATTAAAGAAAGATAGAGAGAGAAGATGTAAGATGGGGTCACAGATAAACCCTTCAAACACAATGGCCTCTAGATAGTGCCCACTTCCTAACATTTCCATAATCTCCCAATAATCTACCAACCTAGGCCCGTGGCCCCCTTAATATGGTTGGAGCCCTAGTGATCCAATTTCTTCCCCACGGCCCTACCTTTGGACACCGACCAGCCTACAACTCAGATTTTAAGTGACATTTTGATCTATAACACAACACATAGAAGCTGGCAGAAAAGACAGACTGAAAATAGAAATCACCTGGCTGATATTTTATCTTCCCCCTCATGGTAGAAACAGACTGCCTCTTGATTACAGGGAAATCACTTGTAAACCAAGATCCGCTCTTCAGTAGGACACAGCCCAGGCCAGGATATCTGCGGCAAGGAACGCACACAGCCGCAAACCTAAGCCTCCTCCTTTCTCCTTTTTCTCTCTTTTTCCCCCCCTCCCTCCTGCCTCCTCATGGTCATTACAACTATAAAGAGAAAACTGGAGAAAAAACTATGTGGATATGGCTTAAATCATTAAAGTTAACTCCTACTCAGATTAAAGTATTTCTTTTTCTTGATTAAAAATACCTAATTCGTCACGTGTGACGGCAGGCACCTTCAGTCCCAGCACTTGGCAGGCAGAAGCAGGAAGATCTCTATGCGTTTCAAGGATAGTGTGGTCTTCAAAGCAAGCCAGCCAGTGCTACACAATGAGACCTGTCTAAACAAACAAACAAAAAAACCCAAAAAAACACAACAACTCTAAAAATTAACTTTTAAAATCACTAAAAATAAAGACTACAAAAAAGAGGAAACTCACCCAAAGTCAAGAAAAAAAAAGAATATCAACAGGTAGATATTGAGATTGAAACACACTGGTGTTCCAGATAATACACGATGCCTTCAAGTAGTGGTGGCTTGAAGGAAAACATAAACACAATATGTAAACCGATGGGAATCACCACACAAACGTAGACTGTGTAAACCTGAACCAGGGGAATATTTGAAAGTCAGAGAAATACGAATCAAGTGAAAACCTCACTAGGTGAGTTTAATACATTTGAGACAGGAGCGTCGGCAGTCTTGAAGGTAGATCAGTAGATGATCCAATCTGAGGAATAAAAATAAAATAAAAAAGAAATTAAAAATATAAAAGCTGAGTCCTGAGGGCATGTTGCAAATAACAAGCAGGCATGCTTCTGTATTGCTTGAATTAAAGCAGTCAAACAAGAGAGAAACAGAACGCACAGGTGGAGAAAACCTAGCCAACACATTCCAAAGTGGGGGAGGACACGGGACAGATCCTGGAGGCTCAACAAGCAAGGCAGGGTGAATACAAAGACAGCAGCCCAGGCACCTTCCAATCCACCTCTCTTCCAGACAGCACAGAAAGCTAGTACACCCAGGGAAATGCGTTACCTCCGATATGAGAACAGATATCCAGATATGAGGCAGGCTTCCATGAGGAAAACACCACGGTCAGAAGACAAATGGCACCGTTGCAGTATGGAAAGGAAAGAGTCAGAAGTAGAACTTCACCTTCAGAGAAATGTCCTTTTGAAGAAGAAGATGAGTACCTTCTTTTACATAAATAATAACAATAAGTTGTCAGCATCCCACCGCTAAAGATGACTTTGCTGGGACACAAGAAGATGAAGAGCATCGAACACTGAAGTCCCCCGGGCCAAAGTGACCCAAACAAAGAAAAGTCAGCACAGTGTTGTGAATTGTGAAGGCCTGTGACAGTAATGCATATGATGTGTAGATTAGGAAGGCACACAGGTAGATCAACACAGCAGTCACCATCCTGCTCTTAATAGAGTGTACAGCAATGTGTGTGTGTGTGTATGTGTGTGTGTGTGTGTGTGTGTGTGTGTGTGTGAGAGAGAGAGAGAGAGAGAGAGAGAGAGAGAGAGAGAGAGAGAGAGAGAAACTTCAGAAATCTGAAGAATGAAGGGGAGATAGCTTGGCACACCATTGGCTAGACCACAAACTGAAGTAAGGCTATGGACTACCATCCCCAAGGAAATATCAATTGTGCCTGCATATGAGGGCCTCTCCATCAGTTCTTATGCTGTGTCTTTTCTCTCTCCTCATAGGAGAGGTGTTTCCAGAAAATACTCTGCAATCCTCATGTGTGCCCAATGATGGTATCTCCTTGCTCCCAGATCCACTGGGACAGAATGCAGACTCCGTATTGTTCAGGCTGTGTGGACAGATGTGTCCCTGGCCTACCCCAACTCTCTCAGGCTGCCCGTGGAAAACTGCTGCCTGGAAATCTCCATGCAGTCCCAAATCCCAACACTCTCTGCACTTGACTTTAATATTCTGGATTTATTCTCCTCCCTAGATGCCTCACTCTGAGCTCTATAACCTGAACTGTATTATTTGATTTTTCAGTATAGTAGCATATTTTGCATTAATACGGAGCCACACTGAGGAATGCAGATGTGTGGTTAGAATCAGGAAATTGGCTCATTTCTGGTGTTTTGTTCTCATTTTAAAATTTAGCCAATAGAACACCGAGTGGAATTTTGAAGCCCTAAAAGTCTAAATTATTCCCTTGGTTCCATTGTTTTCACCTCATCCTCTCCTTGAGACAATGAACTGGGCTGCTTAAGGTTGGACAGGGCCTGGGCAATGTCACCATAAAGAAAGTGAGACTGAATGCACTGTCACCACTGGGGGATGGGGCTTACTTCCCCTTCCTTCCCAAGTTGCTGTTGGTCATGATTATTTACCACTACATTAGTAACCCTGAAACACCTGGATCAATACGGTGTCTCAGCATCACTGATGCTGGACATAGGAAACACACCCGTCTTTGGTGACATCACACAGCAGTTAAGAAGACTTTTAGCAGCTGAGGAGAGCACACTTCCTGTATCCTACCTCTCACCCATATTTTGCCTGCTAACCTAGGCATATACTCAGGTCCCTTGTGACTTAAAATCGCCCCTCTCCACCAGTCTTTGAGCTCTCTTCATATCCCATGATGATGCTTTTCTGGCTGATGGACACAGCGTGATATTCTGCATTGCACCCCAACATTTCAGGAATCAGAGTCATGGATATGAAAGTACACCAAACAGTCTGTCCCCTCCCTCCCCAACGCTGTGTGTCCACATCCTAACCTAAACCTTGAATGCTATCCTATTTGGAGATAAAGGCTTTGTAGATGCCATTAAGTTTAGGATCTTGTGACAAAAACACCCTGATTTCAGGGTAACCCTAAATCTGAAAGCTAGAGTCCTTATGAAAGCAGATTAGGAAGTTCAAGTCAGACACAGAGATATGCAGGTTTCTATAGATGGAGGATTACAGTGATGGGCCTACAAGCCAAGGGTTGCCAGATGTCAGGAGCCATTTCCCCCCAATCATTACAGAAACCATCACCCTAGGGAGTCTGCAGAGAACCTCACACCCATAATTATGTTCTATTGAGAACGCCCCACACCCAATTAAGCTGTTGATAGAGAGCTATCTGTTAGAGGAACCTGCCTCACATTCCAGCTATCCAGGGAACCAGGTGTGGCAACTTGTGACTTCTGGCCTACCCGTCCGAATGTAACCGAGCTATGTGACCAGGACCATGCGGCGAGATCCCGTACCCTGCCCCCCATTCCTTACCATATATAAACTGTAACCTGTTCCTAATAAACGGAGGCTTTGACAAATCTGCTTGGCTTCCTTCTTCTGTCTTAGCTCATTCCCTTCCAGGTAGCGCCCCTCCGAAACCCTGGAATAACTTGATTGCCGGGTGGGTTACAAACCCCTAGACTGAGTAACCCACCCAAACGCAATCGACAGCTAGAAGCCACCAGAAGGTGGCGAGAGACAGGGAATGGATCAGGAGGCACAAACCACAGGCACTTGCATTGAGCTTCTGATTTCCAAAGTTGCATGTTGAATTTCTGTTGTTTTCCAGCCTGTGGTGGTCTTTGATGACAGCCATAGATGACCTTCCAATAGGAGAGACGGGTGTCTTGTGAGCAGAAGCTTTAGCCTCCCCCTCCCTTCTGGGATGGCATTTCAGTTGCTATTCACCCACAAGAGCTGAGGTACCCAGGTTGCTCTTCACACCCCAGGGTTAGGCAGGGTGTCCTGGTCTGGAGGCTGGTCCTGACTCAGTTCCCACCTGCTGGGTGGGGTTGGAGCCACCTATTCATCTCCAGAGTCATTTGTTTTCTACAGTCTCACTAAGGTCTCTCTAGCCCTGACATTTTTTTGGCTCTCCTTCTATGCTGGTCTGTAGATCCACTAATCCAGTATAAAAGCACTTTAGGATGCAAGGTCTGAGAGCTATGCCATAGCTTGAAAGTTTCTGCAGAGGCAGAAATCCATGCTGTAGGGGAGCTGAGATACTGTGTATCATGGAGAACCAGGAGAGAGAACGGAAGGATACCATAGGCTATACATGTATCCATGATGTTTTGCCATTTCTATTTTTGTAAGAAAACACCGTGACCAACAGCAGCTTGGGGATGGAAGGGTTTATTTGGTTCCATATTATAGTTCATCATCAAAGGAATCAAGGTATATACTCAAGGCAGGAACCTAGAGACAGAAAAGGAAGCAGAGGCCATGGAAGAGTTCTCTTTATTGCCTTGTCCCCAAGGCTTGCTCAGCTGGCTTCCTTAGAGAACTCAGGACCACTTATGCAGGGATGGCACCACTCTCCAAAGACTGGGCCCTCCCACGTCGATCATTAATCAAGAAAATGACTTGCAGACTTGCCTAGGGGTGGATACACTTTCTCAGTTGTTGGGCTTCCTCTCCCCAATTATGTCTAAATTTGGGTCAAATTGATAAAACTTGAGCAGCATTTCAGAAAGGGAACTGGCTCAGAGATATAGTTAGGCCTTACATGGTATCTCTCTCCTAGCAGACGACAGCACTCCCTGTGAGAACACTCTATGACTGTCTGTCTGCATGCACGGGTTCAAAGCCCAATGTGGCATGATATGCTGTGGGAGATAAAAGAAGGGCAGAGGCGAGAACTTTCTGCAGCTGAGGTAGCCCTGCTAGCTCCCAGAGAGGATGCTGTGACCACGAGGAAGCCCCAGCCTTCCCTGGCTTCCTCCCCATCTTGACTCATCATGCTTGGAATCACTCAGGAAACTAATTGTATCACAGCTCCTTCTCCTCCAGCTTTTTGTAAGTAGGCAAACTGCATGTGTGTGTATTGTGTGAATTTTCCTGGAGACTCATGAATAAGCATCTATCTGCCTCAGCTAGAGCACCAATGGCAGACCAAAGAAATGATTTTACCTGAGTCTAGCTTGGGGAACTAACAAGCTTACAGGTGCATGGGGGGAGGAGGGGTCTTACAGGACTGTGGATGACCCCTACCCCCAAAAAGATGTGCCATTGAAAAGTTCTGCTCAGGCTTGGATGAGCACTTTTCCCTTAACTGTACAGAGTCCCCTTTTCAGTTAACTTCCCACTGGCTGTGTACTGTAGCACCTCCCAAGACCATGTATAGTGGGGGCCCAATTCTATACCACCAAGGTCATGCGTGACAGAGTGGCAGGACCTCAACCATCCCCTAGCTCTATGAGAGGACGTCAACAGGTCCCATCTTGCTGAGGTTTTCTTGATGGGAATTCTAACTGTGGCTTTGTCATGCTCTGAGGCTCCACACCAGTGTACTTAGAATCTGCCATGATGCTCTTTCTACATCCGAACAGGCACTAATGTTATACAAGAAACCACAGTGTTTTGTCCAATTACACAGTGGAGAAAAACTGACCCACACAAACCCCACACTGAAACATTGGTGACAGTCATTCCCAGAGATACTACCAGCTGTGTATGCAGGATTCATGCAGGTCCCATGTGAGAAAGTATCCTGCTGGAGCTTGGTCTCTCACCGTATTGAGCACAGGTGTGTGAGAAGAGGCAACATTGACACATCCTTGCTTCTAATCTGTTATGGAGACACAGGGTTAAGCGCTAGATAATCCTCGGATTTGAACTCCCTCCTGTTGATGTGGATGGAGCCATTGCTGTTATCCAGCCTCAGATCTTTCTGAGCCACGTGCTGAAGGACCCTCCTGGCCATGCTGGGTTGTGGTGAACGTCACCCCCTTTTTCTCTGGCATGTGTAATTGATGTAGTAGCAACTGCTATCGATGTTTCAAGTATTCATCTCTATCTAGACGACAGAGATCTTTACCCTTTGGGGTAGGTGCTGAAAAGAATAGCAAGCTTTAAAAGCCATCCTAAGTGGGACCACATTAATCACCTGGCCTTTCTAAAGACCTGAACTTCAGCAGCGCTCTGGCTTCTACTGTAGGTGCCATGGGGCGTATTGAAGTTTCCTTTTCACATTAAGGATCTTTTGAGCCTTGCTTTGTTTTCTGCAAATTTTTCTCTGCTAACCGGGCAGGAGCGACTCTAGAAGTTTCTCTGAATTGCTGAAGTTTCAGGATAGCCCTTGCCGAGTCTCAGTAGGCTGGCACAAGCAGATGGTATGGGGATTCTCCTGGACAACAGGATAATGAGTTGGCCTTGTCCTGGAGACCACCTGTGCAGGGATGTGAGGACACTCTGCTTGCCTGCTTATAAGCCAGAGAGACAGCATAAAGCTGTCACCAGAAAGC
Organism: Alexandromys fortis; assembly: GCF_014885135.2. NCBI lineage: Eukaryota > Metazoa > Chordata > Mammalia > Rodentia > Cricetidae > Alexandromys > Alexandromys fortis. Next base: position 6,724,318 of record NW_026067909.1, on the reverse strand, counting down.
AGGTGGCTGGCTGGTATTTGTTTTTCAAATGTGTCCAGCATTAATCGGCTTATCTATTGGCTGGAGCTGGGTCCTGATGAGAGGCATTGAACTATGACTCCCTGTCGTGCCTTCAGAATCTAGGATGCAGATAGTCTCGTGTTCAGCCGCTAACACACTCCGTAATTGTCGATTAAGCTGTGGATCCGAGTCCCATCTGGAAAGTTCAAAGGAAAACAATTTCCCAGTTATGTGTTCGGCTGACTGTTCTTTGTTCTTATTGTTCAGGAGATGGGACATTTGCGGCAATCATCAGGTTGTTTACAAATGTTTTTAATTAAAGCTGAGAGACCCTGGGACTCGAGTGTTTGGATAAACAGCTTGCCACATGTGAAAATACCCTGCACATGTCTAATAGGACCTGGGACATGTTGATCAGTTCTGTCTTGGGTAGGGAGAAGGAAGAAGAGAGAAGAGGAGCCAGAGGAGGATAACAGGCATGTGGGAAGACCCAACCTGAACTGATCTTTTGAAGCCCCTGAACTGTCACTTCCCAATTCCCAAGCAGATACAATTAGCACTGGTTGGAAAGATGTCAGCTGGTGTTTCCAAGTCCAAAGCCTTGAAGCCCATGGTTCTCCAGTCTACTGTGGGAGCCACAGTGGCTGCTAGCAGCTTGCCTATCTGTTCAACAGCTTGCTCTGGTTTTGGTTGGTCCAGATCCCAGCCTGAGGGCAAACTCTAGATGCAGAAGTTGCAAGCATATCAGGGCACTCCAGGGCCCCATGAGGATGGTCTTGATAGAGACATCGAATACGACTCTTGGCTTGACCAAGTCTGGAGAAGCTGTCTTGCCTGCTCTAGCTTCCAGCCTAATGGTCCTTGTCTGTTGGGCATTCTTCAGCTCTCAACTCTGGACTAGAACATTCACTGGATGACCGAAGAAACACTGGCTTCAGGTGAAGCACGGGGCTCTCTCTACTGGACAGTTTTCCAAGGAGATTAAACTTCGGTTCATATTAAAGCTTGGTTCACTCTCTGGCCTTGAAGAAAGAAGAAAAATCATGAAGGTGACGATGATAGGAAATCCAGGCCAAGAACAGGCCAGTATAGCTTGGTGGCTATGTTCTCCTGCCCTCTGCAGGAATTTGACATGACGGGCATCCATCCCCTCATCCCTCTTCACCTTCCTCAAATGAATCATTGAATATAGCACTGGGAAAGCATCCTGGATGTCTTGTCCATGACTCATCCTGAGACACGGGGCCACACCTATCCCAAGATTAGAGCACACCTCTGTGACCCTTTGGTGTCAGGTCTTAGTAGCATAGTATGGGCTTGGTGTGGCTATGCATGACAATGTCCCCTCTCCACCATATTCCTTTGATCAGGAGTAGACGCTGTACATGGCTATGATTATAGATAGATAATAAACAGATAGTGGACCTATGGATGACTGGAGAACTGAAGGCAATGTCTCGGCTTTACAATTATCATCTTACGCTGGGGTCCGGTGAGATGTTTATTTTCTGATTTCAAAAAATATTTCAAATATGTTAAGTAAACTTTAGGAGACAGGAAAGTATGAAATAAAGATTATTCAGTAAGATAAACTTTACAAAAAGTGCTAATGTGTGTGAGTAATATTCTGTACACATATACACATACACGCATACACACATGCATGCACGCACAGGGGAGTTGTGCCCACACATTGCACCTCTGGAGAGGTGCTTAGCAGCTTTTTTTTTTTTTCTGTATGCTCTGTCCAAAGCCATGTAATGTGTACTGGGCCTGTGTCTATTGCCTGGAGATACAGAGGCTACTGTAGGGCTGCTGAGCCATAGACATTCCCAAGGTTGGCTAGTATCCTGTATTGTTCTGTTTTGACAAGACCTCCTTGGCCAGAGGTCACAGGACTCAGAAGTCAACTCTATCCCGTCCTTGTTCAATGTTACTGTAGGGTATCAGGGACAGGTGCTAACATGGGAGTAGTCCTTCTTGGGGCAGAGGAGAGGGGGTGTGGTCATGGGTGAGGGTGGGTGTAGGTGCCCGTACGTGGTAGGAATGGAAGGTTAGGGGAAAAACAACAACTCAGTAGGCAAGTAACCAGCAGCATAGGCTGGTCTGGATCTGGGAACCCGGAGAGGATCTTTGACCTAAAACAAGAAGGAACACTGAAGATCAGTAAGTCAAATGACCAGGTACCATAGTCAGAGGGAACCCAAAGCCAGGGAGCCAGAGATAGATGGTCAAGATGCTTAAAACAGGATTATCAGAGACATTGCCAGGGAGCCCTGGCTTCATGTTCTCTGCCCTTGGTGACTGAACTAGCCTCAGCCATATAACAGAAAGGTTGGGAGAACAGTGACTGGGACCCATGAGGATCCTAGGAGAGCAAGCAGGAACATCCATCCAGGGCAGGACCATGCAGAAAGCTAAGTCTGGGATAAACAGGAAGTGACTCTAATGGAGTCTGTAAAGCATGATTAGGAGGCAGCTGAGGTTCTGCTGGGAAGAGAGATGGGAAGTAAAGGAGGCTGGGGCATGTGGTTACCCCATCTATACCGTCAAACTGGGGCATATGGTTGCCCCACCTACACCATTAAACAGCTTGGAGGCACTAGGGTCAGAGGAGAAGCTCCTCTGTCTTGCAACCTATGGGCATCTCCAAGTTCCAGTCACGATCCCTGGGATCCAGAGTAGGAGGGGGCCTAAGCCTCTTTCACTTTACTTCCTAGATAAGCTCAAGATCCATCTCTGTGGGCTACCTTGAGCTTGCTCGGAGGACCCCACTGTTTCCATAGCAACTAGAGTGCTTCAGAACTGAAGGGAGAGGGGTAGAAAGAGGCACAGCAGAGCCTCAGAGCTGCTCCACTCTTCCATCTATCTCTGCACACTGCTCCACTGCTTGGGGAGCCACGTAGGGCCAGGACTTGCCACCAATCCTTAGCTGGGGACTCTGCCAAGACACCAGTCCCAGGGCTGGAGGATGCCGCTGCGGTGTGGATTTGTGCAGATCATTCACTGTCCCCCTCACGTTCCTTACCTGTTCCTCTGCCGACTGAACCCCAGAGCCTGCCCCTCTTCAGCAGCCCTAAGATTAGGGCTTCTGATTCTTTACCTAAAGGTAAAAATACTAAGGAAAAAAAATGTTCCACAGAATTTTTCCTGCCAACACAGTGCAAAACGGCAGCATTCAGTCCTGTGCTGATAGGTACGGCAGAGGTAGGGAGGGCCTTTGTAGTTTATGAGAAAGATACTTCTTAAAATCAGGAGAGGCCTTGAGGTGTGTTATCATGAAGGTGAAAGGAGGCCTCATCCTGGGCTCAGAGGGTCTGGCCCATCCCATTCTGAGAAAGCCTTGGGAGCTCCTTGCTAGATCTTAAATCATATGTTCCAGAGACCACATAGAGATTTGCTTTTCCCTTTTGATAGTCCAGGCAGGGAGAGGATACAGGCTGATGCTTTGATTCCAGAGGAGAAGGACCTGATTTACCCTGTTTACACCTAGCCAGGCCAGGTATTGCCTATCCACGAGCCTCTGTAACCAATTTTCCCACTCGGTACGAACTAGCCAGGAACTTAAAAGTCATAGTGACTTGGGAGTGGTTTTCTATACTCTCAACACACCCCAGCAGACTCTGCTCTGCCCAACCGCTTCTGGGGGAGAAAAAGGAGAGGTTTCATTTTGCAGACATCTTGCCATAGGAAGACAATGGGAGGCCTAGAGACAGTTGAAAATGCTGAACAGAAAGGACTGAGATGATAAACTGATCACTTTAGCCTGCCTGATTTTGTGCCTATGTGGACCGTGTTTTCCCCTGATGTCCTGTAGATTACAGATTATGATCAGCCTCCTTCCTGTGAAGCTGCTAACCCAACCCACCTGCTCACCTGCTGCCAGGATGGAGATTGGACTAACAGCAGAGACCCATCATCTCCTGGCTCTGACACCCAGGTATGCAGGCCAACAGAATCCAAAATCCAAACAAACTCACAAAAACCATGATCAACTTCAGCCGAGAATGACAAAAGTCAACCCATCATAGAGCCGTGGGAAGAGGAGCAGTCAAGTGACTGATGTCCCTTCGCACATGGATAGTTGATGTGGTGTGGGCCTGCACACTAGAGATAAAAATGACTTGAGTTCTAGAACCTTGAGGCCAGCTACCTCTCCTTTCCTACAGTCCTCTACTAGTGGGCAATGGAGTCTGATGAAAGGCCTCTTTACAATGTTCCCCACGCAAGTTCAAGTGCAGAAGAGGAGAGCTCCAGATATCGGAGACTAATGTTTTCCATGTGAAACACAAATGCTTCAGCTGCTATGTCAGTTTGAGGCTGATATCTTTCAAGATGTACCTAGAAAAACACCACCCCCTACAACTATATATGCATTTAAAAGCTTCCCGAAAACTGGGCTGGAATGAGATGGACATTGAACTGCTGCCCAAAAGTGAACCATGGAGCTTCCCTCTCACCCTGCAACAAGGCCACACTAAATGGGGCTACATGGGATGAGTCATATATATATTCCCATACTCACAAGATGCTATCAGTCACCAATTGTCCTTGGGGGGGGTGAATCCCGCCAGAGAAAGAAAGTGGATGAAGGCAGCTGTCAGCAAAATCACTTGTTGAAGGCCCTAAGGAATCTGTACTGTGACCGGCAGGAGTGTAGCAGCCTTGTCGAGTGTCCCACTGCAGAACAGGTCTGATGTACACTTTGCACAGGACTTTCCCAGTAGGCCAGTTGAGCTTTGTTGGGGCTGATTGCACTCTGTGGCTCCCTCTGCCCAACCTTTCTTCTATATAGGTTATGAGTAATGAGATAACTAACCAATATGGGCACCTGTGAACGAATCTGCAGTTCGGGCCTTGGATCTATTCCCCTGGTTTACTGATTTCATGCAAGCATCAGTACCTCATGATGTCTAGCTTTAACTGCCAACCTGACACAGCTTGACGTCATCTGCGAAGAGAGTGTCAGTAGAGGGACTGCCAGAGCAGATCGGCCTGTAGGTACATCTTGATTATTAATTGACGTTGGAGGGCCCAGGCCATAATTGGTAGGACCATTCCCAGGGCAGGTGGTCCTGGGCTGGATAGTAATTCCAGCTAAGCATGAGCCATCAAGAATTCCTCCATGGCTTCTGCTGTACCTCTTTACCTATGCTGAGTTCCTTAATTGGAGGCAATGCTGTGTGGAATCACAGACAGGCCTGGCTTTAATCTCCTGCTTGAGTTCCTTCCCTGGCTTCCCTCAAGGAGGGACTAGGTCTTGGAAGTGTGAGCTACACAAACCCTTTCCTCCCCTAAGTTGCTTTAGGCTGAGGTGTTTTATCATAGCAACAGGACGAAACTAGAATAATCCCCAACCAACATCTGGAACCTCAGACTCAGGGTTATCACCGACTTCCAAAGAACAATGGCACCTGATACCAATATCCACTCTGAAAACCGTAAGGCACCTGATACCAATACCCACTCTGAGAACTGTAATGCCAGAACAGAAGGTTCTGGACAAGGTAAAAGAGTTTATGCTCTTCTTCGTGGTAGAGCTCCTGAGTGGGAAAGTAAAACAAGGAAAAGCAATCGGCTAACAGAAGAAGGAAGCAGAATCACAACCACAGCTGAGAGAGGAGCCCCTGTGGATAGACTCTGCAGGCTGAGAGATCTGAGATAGAACACAAGGACCCACATTTCTCTCAGCATGGTGACATCAATTAGAAACATAATTGGAAAGGAGATCAGGCCACATGGCAAGACACCAAATAAAGGGACTGATCATAAGCATGGCAAAGGAACATTTACAGGGAAAAATTAGCTCTAATAATAATATATAATTCCGCTTTAATATCAGAGACACCAGTCTCAACACAGTACACCTATACACTTGTGCAAGCCCAAGGGGGGGGGGTGGCGAGCTACCAAACCCAGTTAGAATAAGAGAGGTTAGTATAGTGCTCTGGAAGGACCAATGATTAAATCATGAGGTGCTGATGCTGGCGTGAAGTCAGTAAACCAGGGGGAGAGATCCGAGGCCCAAAGAGCAGATTTGTTCACAGGCATCGTATTGGTCAGTTATCTCGTTACTGTTACTAAATGTCTGACATGATCGGCTTAAGAAGTTATGGTTTATGTGGTTCACAGCTTGAGGGTGCAGTCCATCATGGCAGGTAGATCATGGCTGCAGGAATATGAGGCACCTGGTCACATTGTGTCCACAGCTGGAAAGCAGAGGTGGACCCTGGTGCTTAGCTGCTATTGTCCTTTTTGTTCAGTCCAGGACGCCAGTCAACAGAGGGAGGCAACCCACATTTAAAGTGGATCTTTCCACGGAAATTTACCTGATTTAGAAACAGTTGTGTCCAGAGGCTTGTCTCCATGGTGACCCTAGATCCCTTCAGGTTGAGAACAGAGATTAACGATCAGAGGGGCCAATAAGGAGAGGAGAAGTCACGGGGAGAGAAGAACCAGTTCAGCGAGTGGTTTAGAGACAACCAGCCGATAAACTCCAGGTAAGCGAAAGACTAAGGGTGAGAAGCAAAACTTCAAACATGTGACTTGAAACTGTAGAAATTCATTAAGATTTGGGGGTAGTAAAAATTGTAAATAAAGCTCAAAGAGAAAAATAACTTTCGAAAAAGATTAATTAAGTTCTGTCAAAACCTTTAAAGTCCTGCACTGGAAAAAATGGCAGGCTATGCATTCAAGCCCATGGGTAAAAGAATCCATGAAGATCACTTATACATATCAATATGTGTCTACATAGAGAGAACCCACCTAATGGGAAGACAGACAAGAGTATGGAAGAGAAAATTATGTGAAAGGAAACCCAAAGCCTCAGTAGCATGAGATGATTCTGTCGATCATTAATGATCAGGAAAATGAAAGGGAAAGCTGAAAGGAATTAGCCTGGCATCAGATTGGCAGGTTCTAATACCCAACTGTGCTAAATATTGATGAGATCCTAAAGCAGTGTTGGTAGCTGGAGCTTAAATTGTTGTAATCGATTGGGCGATATCTAACAAAGTTAAAGATGTAATTTCTGTCTAGCCTGGAGTTTCACCCTTAGGAGAATATCCCAGGGCTAGAAAGTTGCTCTGCAGAGGACCCAAACTTAGTCTCAGCATCCACATTAGGAGATTCACAACTACCTATAACTCCAGCGCCACCTCTGGCCACCACAAGTACTGCACACATGAACACACCAAGCACAGACATATGGGCACACACAAAACTAAAAGTAAAGTGAATCTTTTAAAAAGATTATTTTTAAAGAATATATTCTAGCCGGGAAGTGGTGGTGCATGCCTTTAATTCCAGCACTTGGGAGAGAAAGGCAGGTGAATCTTTGTGAGTTTGAGGCCAACCTAATCTACAGAGCGAGTTCCAGGACAGGTTCCAAAACAACAGAGAAACCTTGTTTCAAAAAAAAACACAAAACCACCACCAACAACAAAAGAGTGTATTCTAATGCAATTCTTGCAAACCCCAGAAGTTCGTAGAGAAGGATACTTGGACCACTGTCATGTGAAAGAGAGTTTGCTCCAGCCCAGCATTCATTAGAAAGGGGAGACATATTCTGCATCTGGGGCACTGGATGGTGTGTAAGCTCTGGTCTTTGCATCTCCAGGTAAAGGAGAATGACGTCTGGAACTTGACTGATTTCCAGAACACACCTTGTCCTCCAGGAAGGACACCCTGAGATTTAACTCATTAGATGTGAAGCAGAACGGTGACATTTTCTTATCTCTGAGAATCTTCCTGGTAGGGAAGTGAAGAACTGTCCACCCTGAAAATCCTGCTAAATTCCTGTTAGGACAGTGAGAGTCTCTGGAATTTGAGTTGCGCTCATACTGGCTGCTCCCTTCTCTTCCCTCTCTCAGCACGACCAGGTTCTGTTGGAGGGCATACAATTGAGAAGGCCCAACTGAACCACAAGATTACGGTTTCCTGTTGTTGAAAAAGATTATAAAGAGTAAACGATTTCACCAGATTAGGTAATTTGGATGAGTCGGAGGTGTGCCTGGAGGGGCTTGGACTTCCCAGCTAACTGGGCAAAGAATGAGAAACTTTGCAGTCTTGGAAGGTCAAATAATTGAATTAGCGGCAGAAAGCCATTATAACAGAAAGCCTAGTTCAGCCACCTCGCTGGTTCAGTTTCTTCCAACAATTAAAGAAGACTCATTATTTACTCTTTTCAGAATACAAAGGCAGTTACTTCTCCTAAGCCAATCCTTAGGTCAAACCAGACCAAGGAATCAAAAGTACGTAGTCTCGTGCTTTATGGCCGTCAATGCCAGCGTCTCCAGGGAAGGGACAGAAAACAGTCCATCCATATACAAGACTAGACACCACGACTGAGTCAGATTCTAGACTGGAATTCAAGGCTGGCTTGGAAACCCCTCTGGCTTTCCTCAAAAACCTCAACTAACCAGTAACCACAGGACCTTGCAATCCACACTAGGACAACTTAGACACACATGGCAATGTGCACATGAGCATCCACTACCCCTTTAGTCACAGGAGCCAAAGGTTGGAAAGAACCCAAGAGGCTGGGGGGAGCGAGGGTATGCAATGTGCCCATACACGATGGGAGCTTTCAGCAGTGAAGAGGAATGAGGGGAGAGTACAGAGACATCCCAACCCAGAAAGCAAGTATCTGACTTCTGCTTTGAAATGACACCCACATGGGCATCCCACATCCCCAGCTACATCTCCAATCTCTCCAGGCTCCTGAATGAGCTCACAGCACTAGGGGTGGCCAGGGAGGACCCAGTTAAAGTCCTCACGCTATGTGGCTCATATTGAACCTTGGTGGCTTGTGTGCTGGAGAAGCAGTCACTGAGAACCATGTGTTCACAGACTCGGCCTCATGTCCAGTAACACTGCTCCTCTCTACCCATCACTGAACATTCACAGAAGCAGAATTCCTGGAGACTTTGGTTAATGCCAAGTCAGTCTATGGAATGATCTCCCCTGTTCTGGGATGACTGTGAATACATCTGCAGAGTGGGTCCCAACAAAGTGAGGAGCTACGGCTCCAGGAAATGGGATAGCGGACAGTGACAGAGTGACATGAGGGAAGTGATTGGAGACTGATGTTACTTCACCTGGGCAGTGCTTCACTGTGCTCCTGCAGACCTCGCAGTGTGCGCCCTGACCTGGGAACTGGCTGGAGGTCTCTAATGCCCTCCCTCCCTGATTTTAATGGACATTTGGTTCCCAGACTTCACAAGTTGCCCTGTAGATGTGCCTGCATTCTCTGGGGCATTTGTGCAAACGCATGAACATCTCAGCTGCCACCAGGGCCTGGATAAATAATATCCCCAAGTCCCCAAGCCCACATACTCTTTTCTGTACAGACCTTGCCCCCCAACCCCAGTGACCACTGATCTAACTGCTGTCCCCACAACACATCTTGTGTAGAAACATTGATAATGTCCTGCAATGTGTGAGTGTGTGTGTGCGTGTGTGTGCCTTTATTCTTCCCGAGATCACATTTTAAGATTCAATAACAGGTCATCCATCGGAAGCCCTTTTCTTTTTAATGCAGAATACTATTCCATTGTGGGACCACTCAATGCTGCTGTTTGCTCATCCCTTTCTTATTGCTAGGATTTGGGTGGCTTCCAGTTTTTAGCTGTTGTGAACAAAGCTGCCATGGGATCTACAAACAGGTCTGGGGGAAGCATCTGTTTGATTTCTTATGGATAACAAACCCATAGAAGAGAGGCTGATGAACTGTATGATATATACATGTGTATAGAGGGGTGCTCAACACATTTAGATTTATATATACAACAGCTTTCTTAAAGCTTAGACTATCTACAATAAAATGCAACAGAGTGAGTTTAAATGTATTTTACTCAAATGTTTGGAACAGACAGCCACTGCCAAAACCCCCATTTAGCACATTTTCATCCCAACAAACTCCCTGATGCTCATTTCTAAATTCTAAACTTACCCCTCTCTGTCCCAAAGCCACAGGCAGTCACTGGGCCACTGTCTGTGCCTATCCACTCACCTTTCCTGAGCACGCACTGTGTGGCTCTTACTTCTGGTGTCTTTGGCTCGATGCGTTCAGAGCTTTGCCCATATTTAGATCATGTCCACAGATTCCTTTGGCCTGCTGAACTGAATTTCATGTTGTAGACATAAGCTATTTCTTTGTTCAGCATCCAGAAAAAATGGACCGGTGGCTTTCCAGTCCTGAGATCTGGAAGAAGTGGGTGGCCATGAAATCTCTGTGTGTTTTGTATTTCTTGGGTAGAGAACAAGGTGTGGAGAGTTTGGGTTGTACGTTCAGCATGACTTTAAATTGGTTTCCTCTAATGGGCGGTGCTTCATGCTGTTCCTGCAGACCTCACTGTGTGTGCCCCGACCTGGGATCCTTTGGGGGTTCTGTTTGGTTTAGTCACAACCCACGGGTGTCAGGGACTGAGTAAATATCCTGACTCACTCAAGACAAGTGGTAGTGTTGTCTCTGGAGACTATCCCTGTTCTGTCACTGAGACCAATGTCCCTATCCCTTTCTAAGGGAATCTAAGGGGTCTTCACCAACCCTCCCAAACAAGCCCATGACAGACTAGAGTTCTTAGACTTCTCGGCAGGTATGTCAGGAATTTTGTAGCAGTGTTAGAGTGAAGCTTTTACTCCTGTCTGCTCAGAGCTCAGTCAAGCCCCATCCTCTGCCTTTGTTTCCCTGGGCACAGCTAGACCTCATGTCTACACAAAAAACAGGAAAGACCTTCTGCTCAAACAAGTGTTCATCCACAGTGAGGGCAGATCTTAAGCAGAGATGCAACAAAAGAAACATCAGCCCAGCACCAGACCTGTGACTAGGGACACTCTTTGTAACCCAGAAGAGGAAAGGCATTTTCTCATTTGGTGGTCTTGAGACAAAGCTCTGCAGAAACAGCTGACTCCTAGGGGCCATAGCTTCAGATTCTCACTGCTGGTGTCACTCCAGCAGCTGAAGCTTTGACTTAGAATAAGTGCAGTGCCATCCCTTGATGGAACAAGAGGTTAAGAGAACCAGAAGTCCTCTGTAAAGTTACAGATTCCTCTTATGGCTTCATAGAGGAGAGCCTCAAAGTAATTCACAACCTAGATTGCCGAGTAAGGATTTCAACTCCAGAGGTTTGGGGAGCTATTTGTTACTGCAGCATGACAGGTCCTTCCCTGACTGATGCAAACGCTATTTACAACGTCACTAAGAAAGTAACATTTCACCAAAGAAGTGACTCATGTCTTATGAGAAAATTATTACACTTCATTGAAGGCATTAGATGAGGCAGAATTAAGTGGAGAGAGATGTCAGGCTCATGAACCATAAAACTAAATATTGCAAACCCGAGAATGCTCCCCAAATTGGTCTAATTCTTCAATATAATTCTAATCAAAATCTCAACAGGGATTTTCATGAAACTTTACAAGATAAATCTAAAGTTAATATGGAAAAACAAAGGGCTAAGAATAGCTAATCTACTGTTGAGAAAGAACCAAGTACAGAAAAGCGCTCAAGTCACATAACAACGGAACATAGTCATTGCTTCCCGTGCAGGCAAGGACACTGCTCCAGCGGGAGGATAGCACAACACCAGCCCTGTGTCCAGGGGCAGGCTCTGAAGCATGAGGCTGGGGTGCAGGGAGGACACCCTCTTCTAGTGTCCGGGGAGGGAGGCAGAGCAGAAGAACCCTCTGCAGCACGTAGAGGCTAGGGGACAACCTCCACAACATACAGGGGAAGCGGACAACCTTTGCAGCTTGAATGAGCCCGGAAGACACCTTCTGCAGCATTCGGGGTGGGGGCAGGGGGACACTCTTTGCAGAATGGGGAAGGGGGACACTCTCGCAGCATGCAGGGAGAATGCAATGGGGAATTCTTACTCAGTGGTCTCCAGGTCTCAGGTTTTCTACAGAGTCGACATGGTCTGAGACTGGTTCTTTATTCAATGTTATTTTAAACCATAAAATAACCAATGCTGTTATAGTTCCAGACATGTGTAGGGGATTACATGAGAATGTTCCTCATAGGTTCATGTATCTGAATACTTGGTCTCAAGTTGTTGGTGCTGTGTGTGGTAGTTCTAGAAGTGTGGCCGTGTTTGAGGGAGTATATCACTGGAGCTGGAGTGGGGGGCTTTGAGAATGTAAAGTCTTATGTTCATTCTGCTCTGTGTTTATGATAAAGGATGTATGCACTCATCCTTGAACCTGATGTCATATCTCCCTACCATGATGGACACTTATCTCTCTGGAACCAGAAGCCCGAGTTAACTTAGTGGTCTTCTTTGGGATTTTTATCACAGCAACAGAAAAGTATACAACACATATGTAAGAAAGCCAAGGGGCCAGAGGGAGGGAGAATATGTCAAGGATAGGAAACCTTAGTGGCACCTGAACTTCTAACCAAGGTCGTCTATGGTATTAGTTTTTACAAAGCTCTTGATCTGACATTTTCAGCATAATGTCTTGAATGTGTGTGATATCTGAAGGTAAGAATGCTAAAGGAGAAACCCAGTGTCCACACTGTGGGAAGCTTTGTGTCCACAGGCAGTTCTGGTTGAGAAATGACAGGGCAAGAAGACAGCTCCAAGAAATGGTAGCCTGATGGCATCCACACTATCTAGTCCTTCCCACAGTACTTTGTATGCATGCTGAAGAATGGAGGGGATGCTGGAATTGTCATGTACATAGCCCCATGCACGCACACACATACACACACACACACATACATACACACAAAAGGAAAGAGGAGACCTGCATGAGTATGTTCACAGGTGTACATGCATGTGGAAGCCAAAGGAGGGTGTTGGGTGTGTTCCTTGATGGTTCTCCACCTTAGTTTTTGAGGCAGGATCTTGTGTCTTTCAGCTAGGCTGGCAGCCAGTAACTTCAATAGTCCTCCTGTTTCCCTTTCTTCAGTCCTGAGGGCACAGGCATGCCCAGATCCTATCTCCCTTGTTCCATGGATGCTGAGATTTGAACTCCAATTCTCACACTTGGGCAACATGTGCTTTCACATGCTGAGCATTCCTGTAGTCTCCATAGCTATATTTCCAAAATTAACTAACAGGAAAATTGTTCTTAAATGTAATTTAAATAAAGTCAAGCCAATTTTTTTTGTCATCAGCAATGGATTTCTGGGTGACACAGACCCTTATTAACTCACTTTTCCACAATGTGTACAATTCAAACTCTCCCATCTTGGACATACAAGGCAGGCAATGGGTCTAATGCGAGGTTTCACTGATGACAGGTGTTAGGATGGAGTTAAGTGGTATCATAAAAATGTCTACATGCTTCGTTCAGGATTCCAGTTCATCAGGCAATGGCTGCCATTTAATCAGATCACTAGATAAATTAATTACATGTGTGAAAGGAGATGTTCAAAAGAAGGTTGTAACTATTTTAGTTCATCACAATAATCTTCAGGTCTTTTGGAGTCTAAGAGACTAACAATAAAGGCCAAAAGAACGACATGACCCAGGAATTTGGCTTGAGATAAGATGAAGTAAGGCTGGACCTTGAAATTCAGATGCAGTAGATTCATGTTTTCAGGTTCAACCAGAGCAACAATCTGAAATGACACTTGAAAGATGGGGTATATACAGGAGTTGCTTCAAACTATAGAGGGTGACACTATCCTCATAGCTTGCAGTAGATTTTTATCAAGCCAGCTCCAATTCTCTCAGTGACTCCACACATAAGAGGAGACCAGGGAAAATCCCTTTAAAACACCTCTTCCAGGCAATCCACTGGACCTGGGAATGACCTTCATCAGTCAGCATCCACCTGCCCAGGCCTAAGCCGCCTCATCGAAGGATGTGAATCCCTCTTTTGGTGGCACATCTCTATCTTGGGGCCAAAAATGAACAGGAAGGGCTGTGTCAAGTAACACAGTAATGGTGAATAGAGAAAAGACTTGGTTACTTGGATTTCAGGGAGGGAGAAGGGAAGGCAGCCTGTGAGGATCCCTGAGATGGGACATAGAGCTGGGGATACCTGGGGTTTGATGGTGGGTTCATCAGAGGTCTCTGGGGGCCCACATATTTCCTTACAGTGTGGCATGGGCTTCAAGCCATTTCTTCAGACGTTCTCTGGGCCAGGCAGAAACTGGGAGCAGGCACTTCTCAACTAGGGGCTCCAGCACAGGAAACTGTGTCCCATCTCAACACTGGTCCCCCAGCAAGCTCAGTCACACTTTTGCATTTGCTGCTTGAGCAAGGAGGCGAATCAGTTTCCTTCCAGACCCACCGTGGGGAACATCCCTTGACACTGTAGAAAATAGATAATGTCTTGCTGATTTATTTCTGTCTCCTTCTGGGCCTGGCCAGCCTAGGAGAAACAACGACAGACCCGTTCAAATGACAAACACATCACAAAGATGACGCGTCCGTGGTGGCTTATCCGACATCCTGGCGCATCAGCTTAGCTGTGAAATAAATTCTGCCTTGAGATCATGTGAGCTCATTGCAGTGATGTGACTGTGATTTCCAAATGTGTGTGGCTGCTTTTCTTCTGTGTTACTGCTTACTGAAGCATCCCTGACATGGAACAGCCACACCAGAAGATCTGGATGGTGATACAGTGACGTGTGGTCCTCTGACTCTCCACGTGTCCCTCAGCCTGGCCGTGAATGCACAGGAACGAATCATGTGTGGGAGCTGTGGCTCCTTTGCAAGTGGTCCTTTGCTGCCTTTCCTTCTCCTGGACCCATGTGGCTTCTTGTTCCCCTTCTTCCCACAGTACTTAGGGGAAGGGACTCAGTGCTAAGGATCAGAGGGTTCTAGTCTTGGAGAAATCAGCATGGGATGGGAGCAGCGGGAGGGTTGGAGGAGGCCACGCAGGATCTTCATATGCAGAAGTAATAGAGGGCCGGTGGATAAGCCGGACAAGAGCACAGTTTGTCAGCTTCTGAGTGGAGAATGGAAGACGGGGAGGAGGCAAAGGAGGCGTGGAGACATGCTGGGGTGGACAAGATGTGGAAAAAGGAATCAGTCTGCTTTCTGCTTTTAAATCAGAGCTTCTGTCTCACGTGGGTGGCTTTGCCATATCCTCTCAGGCAGCTGATAAAAGTCACCACAGGGAGTCTCGTCACCAACTTTGCTGTATGCTGGCTGCCAGTGGCTGAGCTTCCTGCCTTTTAACTCTGCTCCTTTGGTATTCTCCCTTCCCAGTGTCCCCCAGGCACACAGGAATCTTCTCTGGGGACATCTGTGGAATATATCATCTACTCCTAGATATGTTTCCATTCTTTCCCTGAGCTGAGTCACTCTAGACAGGTTGTTAACGTGTGGGTGGGGTCTACTGTTGCTCCCTGTAATTCTAGGAAGATAGCCAGTTACGTCCTCCTGGGCCAGGCCCCAGGAAGCAGGTGCCCTGAGGACAGGGCACAAAGATATGCGCAGCATGAAGAACAGACCTCAGAACAAGACGTTGAGTCATAGCAAAGCACCTTGGTTTACAGGCTTCTGACAGTTCTTGTATTGAGATACAGCACACCCTGCCCTGCTCCCACCCTGGAACATCCCTCAGGGAATGCGCCCACAGCCACAGGCCTAGGTAGCCTCAGGGTTCCCAGTGAAGGTTTTCATCTTCTCATGTTGCATTAGGAGCGGCAGGGCTGCATCCCGGGCACCCGACCGCCCGCATGGCTAGGTTATGCCCCGAAATAATTACACGGAAACTGTATTCTTTTAAACACTGCCTGGCCCATTAGTTCCAGTTTCTTATTGGCTAGCTCTTACATATCGATCTAACCCATTTCTAATATTCTGTGTAGCCCACGAGGTGGCTTACCAGGGAGGATCTTAACCTGCGTCTGTCTGGAGTGGGAGAACCATGGCGACTCCTGACTCAGCTTCTTTCTCCCAGAATTCTCTTCTGTTTACTCCACCCATCTATGTTCTAACCAATAAAATGGGCCAAGGCAGTTTCTTTATTATAGTTAACCAATGTCCTTCCTCCATCATTCTCAGGCAGATGAATCAACCCTACATTCTAAGTACAGTGGATATTTCTGGAAGGAGGAAGCTATACTAGCTGGCCTCTCGCTAGTATCCACTTTTCTAAAGTTCAGTTGTGGCTGTGGCTTTGCTGAAGCTGCTGGTCTTTGTCATTGCCACTCATCCTATTAGAACAACTGGTATTGATGGAGTGATGACAAAATTTAAAAACATGGCATTAATGAGATGTTTCTCATCCACAAGGAAACAACAACCAATCCCACAGAGTGACTTGATCTGTGATGGAAATGCCGAGCAGTACTCTTGGCCCAGAAGCAAGAAAGGCTTCCTGGAAGGAGAGGCGGCAACCCAAAGATCAAAAACACATGGGGGAAGTTCTGGAAACAAACTGAAACAGACATCAGAACAAATGACTCAAAGCCATGGATGCTGTGACCTAAGGCCTAGCATGAAGCAGGACGCTGGAAGACTGAGACACGTGGAGACCAGGGTGGGCTGTCGGGGGAAAGAGTGGTCTTGGTAGGGGGAATATGGATGCACCTAGACCTTTAGATTCCCTATCTGAGAGCAGCAAGAGGATCAGCTTCCCATCCTGCTGGAGGGAGGGCTGTCAGACTGGCAGGGTACACTCCACTGGAGGTTTGTCACTGTATCTGCATTGAGCTGACTTACAAAGGTATCGGTCACCCTATAGACATGTGGCGAGCCATATGCAGGCATTCTGCTGTTTCTCTGGTGCACTCAGAGAGTCAGTTGGAGGGACCCCAGGTCTAGGCTCCTGTTTTAGTACCATCAGGCTGGCTCCTGTGTAAGCAGATTTCTGCCACCAAGAATAGAGGATACCATCTTGAACAAGGACTGACTGATGAACAAAGGCTTACTTCTGATTTAGCATGTGCAGAACTTGGTACCTGGTTAATCTTGGGTGCGTGCGGGAAGGTCATGATGAAGGTCATATTGAACTTTGAGTTCTGAACAACTCTCCAGATGGGGGGGTCCCTCAGGTGAGGAACACTAGAGGGGGAGGGTAGGCAATGACTGTAGGGATAGGCAGGGACCAGGGAAGAAGACAGAATGGGCAGGGCTCTGGGCTCTAGTCTTGATGGGTTTTAACTCTTTGCAGCTGTCAATGAGAATCATCCACTCTAGCTAGAAGTGAAGTCTGACCACACTGACTCCCTGACACTCACTCCCAGTACCTCCAGCAGCCAGCAATTTTGGGTTTCAGTAGGAGCAGGCTTGCTGAACATACCACACCAGCTGACCCATTGACAGTGAATGCCCATGTTCAGAAGGGGCCTTGCTCACTTTTGGCTTTTTCGAAAATGGCCAAGCCTGGGATCCTTGACAGCTCCTCATGCCTTCCAGCATCTTGCCTTAGACTACAGCTCAGGAACACAGACATGGGGGTTTCAATGTCTTTTGATGCCCTGACAAGGGCAGCATGTGTGTGCATAGACATATACATACAGATTAGCACATTTGCCAGTGTTCAATAACTGTTATGGTAGAGAATTGCTCCTTCCCACTCTAATTGGACATTGGTATAATTCCTGTCCTTTGACCTGGGTTCCTTGAGTCTGAATCCTGTGTAAAAATATGCTATAAAACCCCCATAACTGTAGGGACTCAAGCCCTCTCCATCTCTCTAAAGAACATTACCAAGTGCTTATTTACTGTCATCCCAGACAGAACCATCCGGTGCCATCCCCAGACGGTGCCCCGGGAAAGAAGATGAGCCCCCAGCAGGCCTGCTATCCATCACTCCCAGCTTCCCACTCAGGATCCAGCTGATAAGCAAGCAGGCGTGGGCTGATGGGAGCTGCTGCGGGTCCCTAGCTAATGACCTAGTTAGCAACTTAATGGGGAAATGGAGGGCTTAGAATTAGAAGGAGGAGCCCTTGCCTGGTACATTTAGATGTTCCCTGGATTTATGGGCCTAGAGTTACTAACCTTTGTAAAATAGTCATTGTTCTTATTACAGAAAACAGTCTATTTTTAAAAGCTACAGAATCCTCCTTGAATACAAAGCAGCTCTTGCAATTTTCTTTTGACTGATTTGTTTATAAGCGAATATGTCTTTTTCTTGCTTCAAGTTGTTTGGGTGGGTACTGCAAAGCTTCTAGGGCACACCTGTGGAGCGCCAAGTGGCTCCCGGAGCATCATGTGGCTCATGAAGTTGAACTTTGGACACAGTCCACATTTAGCATTGACTACACATTGCTCAGATATAGTATTCAAGTGAGAAGCAGCTTTGGGAACTGTGTGGGACGCTGAAGATGACAGCCACCCCTAGCCTGGAAGACTGACGATTTTTCCATCACCTGTGGTTAGCATTCCACTCTTAACAGTGCTGTGCTGGGCCTAAAGACTGGATTAATGCTGGGATCCTGGATCAATGGCCCTTGCAGGCCACTGCTAACTGGTCTATACAACCAAACACTGTCTCACCGGTTTGGTTCATTCTACACATCCATACCCAACAGCCTTTCTGCCCGGGTCAGCAGTTGAAACTGTTGTGATCCAGCCTGGTGATCGGACTTCATGGACAGAGAGTGGGAGCCAGAATCTGTCCTTGGAATATCAGTGTGTCTGAAGCTGAAGAGAAAATCTGAATGACTTATGGAGCATAGATGAGAGGGAGAGAGAGAGAGGTTCTCTGGTTCCTTGAGTCTGGGTTGTGCCTGTCTGATTGGCTGCTTTGTCCAGAATGGCTAGGGCTCAGGCCTGAGTAGCTGCAGTGAAGAGAATCACTTAGAGAGTGGGGGTCCTAAAATTGCTCATGGAACTCCCATTAGCTGGGTATGTAACCTGACGGCGAACGCATCTTCTGACTTGTTCCTAGACCCAAAGTGGGCGCTACACCCGAGGTATGGTCGCTAGGGCTCTCAACTTCTCTTGGTCATCAGGATGTTCTGAATTTCGAGATCATGATTCACCTCATTCACATTTTAAAAAGTACAAATAATGGAGACTGAACTGAGATGCTCCATACAGCACCGCTGGGAATATCCCCCCCCCCCACACACACACAGCTCACCTGACCTAGCAATTCTTCCTGTAAGTATTTGAGTATGAACTAAAATCAAACAGTCCATATTCAAGACAAAAGTGAGTTGGGTCCAGTTACAAATACACAGGAACTCCTCTGCTGCTGACAACCCGATCAACTAGCCAACTCTGCTGGTCCCCTCCTCCTCCACTGAAAATAAAAGCTCAGAGTTGGAAATTACTGCTAGCCATGTTTGCCTGATGACCTGCAGATGTGACAAGGTCGTGTGCCCGAAAAGCTTTGGAATAACCAGGATGTAAAACAGAGAAAATTCCCAAGTAGTCTTTGTAGCGAAATGGACAAATGTTAGGTGGCAGAGAGAAAGACAAAGTCCAGAAGGCTTGCAAGAGTGTATCCTCCTGATTACTTAGCCAGCCAGGAAAGGGAAGAAGTGGCCTGGGTTCAGCTTATACAATGGCTCTGCCTGGTAGGAGCCGCTCTGGGCTGATGACCGACTTTGAGGTTGGGGGTTGCTGATGCTTTCAATGCGTTCATCCTCCTCCAAGTCTGGGAAAGGCCTGCTGGTCTCCATGGCCCCACTATGCTGCTGCCCTCGTGAATGTCCTGGCAAACCCCACGCATAAGGAAGCTTGGAAGGGCTGGGAAGATGGAGAAGCCAGCCAGAAACTGTCCTCCTGGTCTTTAATCAAGAAAGCAACAAAGCAGTGATTTTTTTTTTCCAGTGACCTTTGTGTACAGTTGTGTTTTATTTTTCATTTGTACTGCTATTAATCGCTTGACAACATTGAAACAAAATGCAAACCTCAATTAAAACAAACATTGAGCTCTTGTATCAGCCTTATTTATAAAACCTGATCTTCAGCACCAATGTGTGGGGTTTTTTACTGTTTTTTACTGTTATAAAGGGGAACTCTCAGGAAGGAAGTTCTTTGGGGATCCCATGTGACTACAAATGTCTTCTCTAAGACATTTAGAAGCCTTAGAAAAGTCACCTTGATCTGTGGCCAGAGTCATAACAATGGGGTGGCCCCATAAGCAAGCTTTTTAGCTAATTGGTCCTGGAAACAACCCCTAAACATAGCCTATCTCACCTCCTGTACCACGCTGTCCTTGGTCAGCAGACATGAGAAGCCAACCGTCTAAGGGGTGCCTCACTCCTGGGTCCCCTTCTATCTCTCAGGGCCCATTCCTGAGGTCATTCACTGCCACAGAGGTTGAAGGCGGTGTGAGGCTGGAAAGCGGTTTCTCTCTGTAATGGTACCTAGCAGCTTCACCCTCACAGGGGGACTTTAACGGGCTTCCTGGCTCTGGCTTGTTTCGACACCACTGGGTTGTTAAATATACTGTAATTGTGTGTTGGGCAAAGCATTCTAGGATGTAATTTTCTCATCACAGGCTCAAGGCTTGCCTTCTAGCTGCTCATTAGCCCCGAAAGCTTCCTTTGTGTGAAAATGTGACGGTCTCTGGGAGGTGTTCTGTGTTGGGCAGGAACTGAGGGCAGTGTGTACATACAGCGTGACTGGGGACAGCGTTTTCTGGTGCCACTTCTTGCACCTGCCTCAGCCTCTGGGCACGCATGTGCCCTAGCTGACCGAAGCTCGCAGGTGCAGCAGCAGACAGATGCAGGGAACAGATTCACCTTCTGGGGGCCAAGGGATCTCTTTCATCCTGTGTCTCCACAGTGACATCCCAGCCAAGGGGAGAGATGCCTTCTGAAGGAGTTAAATGACACATCTCAGAGCCGGTTCAGGAAAGGCCTCAGGTAGTGCCCTCATGAGGTATGACCAGTCTACCTTCAGAGAGATGTAGTCTTTGACACAGGGTGTTCTCCGTTTATCACACCATTGGAGTGTTGGCAAGACATCTGTCAGCAGCCCTGACCTGGACATCCTGAGCTTGGGTGTTTCCCCAGCAACATGCCTGTCCACTGCCCTCTGGGAGCCCTGGCTGAGGGCCTGGTCAGGGCATAAACCTTCCCTTTTTAAATCATCAGGTTTGGTATCCACTGAGAAGATTCAGGGATGGGATGAGCCAGAAGGGTTTTTAAAGCCCTATGTGCGTCGAGGGGTGTGACTTCCAGAGTAGCTGTCAACAGCTCTACCGGCAGTCATTTCTGTGCTTATCAAGGCCTCTTCATTACCATTCAGATCAAGGAAGCATAGCTAAATCAAGAAAAGTATGGGTCATCAAATCATGACTCAAAAAGAGCCTGGGGGAGGGATGTTTATCTGCAGCGGTGGTCCTGGGCAAGAAAACCAAATTAAGCATGTATTCTGGCATACTTAGGAAGCAGGAGCCATTTAACTTCCCAGTGTAGTGGTGATAAAATAAAAACCAACAAATGTGGGGCACCCCCTCCCTGGTGTTCTGTCTGGCAGTGTGAATAAATTCAATGTCATGGTCCTTTCAAGCCCCGGTAGGGTTTATAACTAGGATAAAATTCCGACACGAAATAAATTTTGACCCAAGTTTGGTTTTTATTTGAAAGTTGTAGCAGATAGCACCTCAAAATGCTGGAATTTTGGCACAGCATATTCTGTGGGTTTCCTCGCTTTATAGTTGGCTGCAACTTTGCCCCCAAAGTAAGTGGGATCCCAAGAGATCCATCCAGAGCCATCCGAGAGCACCTGAGTATGTGAATATGTTCAGGAGACACTGTCTGACTGCATTGGGCAATGTGTTGAGGCTCTGGGCCCTTGTGACACTCTAGTGGGATGTACATACCTTTTCATACAGATTGGCTTGTGACTCCATAGTCATAGCAAGCTGATAGGTTGCAAGAGCCCTGTCATGATGTGTGGCTCTGGAGAAAAGAAGGACCAGGCTCACAAAAAGCGAGCAGCCTATTTACTGATACAAGCAATGTTTGAAGATTGGGTTGCTTTGGTTTCATCAACTTGACACAACCTAGAGTCTCTTGGGAAGAGTGAACCTCAGCTGAAGAATTGCCCAGATGGGAGTGAACGATGACCTTGTCTGTGAGAGAGTCTTGACTGATGATTAACAGGAGGGTGGTGCCATCTATAGGCAGGTAGGCCTGGGCTGGGGAAGAGAGCCAGCTGAACGCCAACCAGTAGGCAGCATTTCTCCTCGGTCTCTGCTTCAGTTTCTCTTTAAGTTCTTCTCTAGAATTCCTGCCCAGACTTCCCTCAGTGCTGTACTGTGAGCTGCAATGTGGAATAAGCCCTTGTTTCCTTTAAGTTACTTTTGGCCATGCTGTTTGTCACAGCAAGAGAAAGTCAGCTAGAACAAAGGGCAAAGTCAAATTCAGTGTCTTCATAGAATGCCAGATTATGAAACCGACACCATTATTCTCCCAGGAGCAAGCTTTAGTCCCTTCATTTAGAAACAAATATGACTTTTTGATAAAGTAGTTGTGGCCAAAATCTTAAAGGAACCAAGGGTGTGTGTGTATACTAACACCAGCTTGCGGCACTGTTTGAGGAAGTGAGGCCTCCTGGAAGGAGGTTCTAGCACTGGCGCGTGACTTTGAAGAGGACACTGGGCCCTGGCTCCCCACCCCTTCTCTCTCTGCTATGTGACCAGCTTGTGACAGCAGCTTCCTCCTCCATGTGCTCCTGCCACAATGTTCTGTCTTATCAAAGGCCCAAAGTGGCCGAGTCCTGTGATCATGCGCTAAAACTCCTGATTATGCCCAGCATATGCTTAATAATTTTATTACAGGGCTAGAAACCTGACTCACATAGCCATAGACTCAAACAATCCCACAGTCAAAACTCACACTGGTGCCTAGGTGGAGTAGTTCTCATCCAAAAGGGCACAAGTTTGGATAAGTAGTTCTTATCCAAAAGAATAGAATCTGTTCTTATTCCAGATTCTATTTAGGATTCTGCACATAGTTTATATAATGAGACTTCTTGAGATTAATATAGAATTTACTTGGTTTTTTATCTACATGTGTCTTAGACATATGGTGGAGGTAATTCAATATCACATTTGTGTGTGTGTGCGTGTGTTTGTACATATGTTTTTATACATATGGTGGAGGTAACGCTATACTACATTATTTGCATATTTTGACTGTGACTTATAAGATTTGATGTGACATTTTTCATCATGGATTTTTGTCATTGCTAAAATACTTTTAGTTTTTGGAACGTTTTAGAGTTTGCATTTTCATAATATGGAGAGTTAACCTGCGCTGAAGCACCTCCCTTTCTTCTGACTTTGACTAAAATACCCTGAAGAGGGCCACTCAAGGGAAAAGGGTTTATTTTGGCTTACAGTTCTAGGGGGATACAGTCCATCATGGTGGGGAAGAAACGACAGTAGGCAGGGCAGGCATGGTGGTAAGAGCAAGAGACTGGCTGGTCACACTGTATCTACATCCAGGAAGCAGAAGAAAGAAGAAAGAGAGAGGAGGGGAGGCAAGAAAACCTCAAGTCCTGCACCAATGACACAATTTTCCTACAAGGTTCCAACCTCTAAAGGCTCTGCAAGCTTCTCAACGAGCACCAAGAGTTCAAACCTGTGAACCTGTGGGAACATTTTGCTTTCAAAGCACGGCAGGCCAACAGCATGAAGGACCTTTAAAAAGAAACACATCATTTCACTCTTACTGAGAATATTTTAAGTGTACAGATGATGGTTGGATGCGTGTGTGCACAATGAAGTGGTTACTACAGTCGAGCAAGTGAGTACAGCCACTATTGTACATCCAAGTTACCGTGTCTGTGTGTGCATTTGCTAACGTGTGATATGATGTCTTTATCTGCTACTTGTCAAAAGCACTCAGGCTTCTTCTAAATCTTAACTACTGTGAACAGGGCAGCTGTATCAGTGAGGTACTCGAAATATATGGAGGAGCTCACTCATCTCTGAATTTATAAATCAGAGAAGCTGAATGAAGAATGGTGGGTACCTGGTAGGGAAGAAGTAGGGGTTATAGGTCAGGGTTGCTGCTGTGCCTGATGGATGAGGTCAGAGGGGAAGCTGAACACTGAGAACCAGTTACTACTGCTGTGTTCCTCACAGGAAACCTGCCCAAAGCATGAATGAATTCTGGGTGGTCTTATCTGACACACACACACAAACACACACACACACACACACACACACACACACACACACGGAGAGAGAGAGAGAGAGAGAGAGAGAGAGAGAGAGAGAGAGAGAGAGAGAGAGCATTCTATATAGGTATTCAGCTTTGTAAACCAAGGCCATCCTTCTACCTGGTACTGCACAAGAGAACAAGGTGCAGGAAGATGAGGTCGAAGTCTCTCAGGGACCAGTATGGATACAGTGCTGTGATTTTCAGCAGCTGGGTGGGAGGAGTGCAGATGGTGAATTCAGAGTTATCCTGATGGGGAAAAGGCTTTATCCAATGAGGACAGTGAGGTGCCATTTTCAGTTTGTCATAAAATAGTTACTGTGGAGCGTGAGTCTAAGAGTCCACATGGGGAAAGTTGGCCAGGCTACAGCCAGGCCTATTCACATTTTGCTCATTCCCCGTTGGTTGCTTGTGAAGTCTTCCATGTGCTTAAAATTAACTCCTATTCACCTCACGTGTCATTGGCGAAGTACGAGTCCAGGTTGGTTGAATCATCTTCCTGCGAAATAGGCAGCTCCCTGCAGGTAACCTGGCAGACAGGGGCCTTCCCTCCTGTGTTTGGCCTCCTGGGGTGACAGGAAAGTCCTTGATTTGCCAGAAGCATCTCTGACAGTTACTAGAAGATTCTTAAACATTCTTTTCCCTGTCATTTCTGCTCAGAGTCGTGGGCTCTGAAGAGTAAAGCCTTCTCTCCCCTCTCAGCTATGTGGGACTGGGAAGCAGGCGTGGGGCCTTGAATGTCTTCCCAGAGTTTCTTATCCTAGGGCCTTTAGTTCCTCCCTGGTCATTGGAGGGATTGTGCCTGACGGACATGGCCTGGAGATAGACTTGCATGTGGGTACGGGGGACCAGGATTTTGATGGCTGGCTTCCCCAGCGAAAACAAACTGCATCAGATTTGGCTCATACTTGGTACCTTGGTGGACTAGACCCTTTGCTATAAGGAATTTTAAGAAACTTGCTGCAGGACCAAATTCAGAATCTTCAGAAGCACAAAAAATGCTGGGACTCTCTGAGAGGCGAAGTCGGTGTGAGTAATACTTTCACACAATCAGTGTTCAAGTCAGGTGTCCATGACGGTCCTTCTCCAGGAAGTACCTCCCTTACAAGTCCTGGGGCTCCACTTAGAGTTTCCCTGCTTCTTAACTTCTCACAGCTGCACTGGGGGTAAAGAAAGAATATGCTTTTCCCTCCAAGGCCACCAGGTTCCAGATCTCTGCTCCAGTATTTGTAGCTCTGGCCTCACTGTCTCTCCTTATAGGTTGTAGTAAGGTGACCTTGGTGGTAGGTGAGAGTGGACTTTAAGGGAACCAGCTGGGGAATGAGTCCCAGCCTGGTGGGACTGTCACCGATGGTGTCGGCTTATCAGTGTGGCTTGCTGCTTGTGGGAAGGAACAACGGTTGAGAGATAGGCTTGGAGATTCTTCTACATGCCCCAGCCTCACTCCTGCCTGGGTTCTCCATCCCACCCCTCCCCTCCTGAAACCCGTATGTGTCTCTGAGTGCAGCCCACACAGGAATCTTCCGTGAAGATTTACACCATGTCTTAGGGACAGGCTGATGCATCTGGGTCTTCCCAGCAGTTGGGGGAGCGGCTCCTTCGAGCACTGATTAGAATCGTGCCCAGGTTGGGGCATCCTTGCTCAGCACCCATAAGAGTGACAGCATAAAAAAAGTGAAAAGGGCTGAGTTTGAGGGATGAGGAAAGAAATGTGTGCATAAGACATGGGTAGATGTCCCTTCCTTCCTGCAAAGAGAGGACTTGGCGAGGCTGAGGCCGGAGACAGGTGCCATCTTGTCCTTCTCTGCTTATTCTGTGTAGGTGTAGAGAAAAGCCTTCCTACTCCTGGCTACGTGAGGAATAGGTGTGAGTCACCATTACTTATGATTTAGCTGTAACGCGGATGGACTGTGGTAATGGTTTATGCCAATTCCTTCCCCTCACACATAAAGTAAGATGAAGCAAGTTTTGAAGAGCACAGTGTAAAAACAGGAGCTCTGCTGCTGACGGTGTGAACGAAATACATCTTCCCTAACCATGGAGGAGTTTGCCTTGTCTCCCGCGTACTTCTGTCAGGCAAAGCAGTTTGCATAAATACAACCGTGTAACCAGTTGATGTTTCTCAGAAACCTGGCTGTGTCTAAGGCAGTTCATTAAAGCACTTTTGATTGACAAGCATCTGTTCAAAGCCCAAGACAAAGTGTCAGCAGGAAGGGGCCCCAGGCAGAGAAATCCCAGCAAGATCAACTCTGGGCACCCAAGTGTCTGCGCAGGCTTCTCAGCCAGACATGGGCTCTGTCTCTGTCTTCCTCAGTGCCCGGACTGTGAGGGAACTGCTTCTGCCATGCCTGCCCACATCTTGATGTCATCTCCCCCTGCCATGGATGGCCCAAGGTGAGGGGATAAATCCAACTGCTCTCTCCTGGACCTCGGGCCTGGGATTCCTTCATGGTGAGCCTCTGCTCTGCACCGAAGGCTGAGGTCAAGCACTGCACTCAGCAGCTGCTCGTCTTCATTGTTGTTGCTGCAGCTTCTTCCCTCCCTCCCTCCTTCCTTCCATCTTTTCCTTCCTTCCTCCCTCCCTTCCTCTCCCTTTCTCTTTCTTTTTCTTTGAGAAAAGATCTTGCTTTCTAAACCAGGATGGCCAAAGGCTCACCACATGGCCTATGCTGTTCTTGAATTCACAGTGATCCTCCTGCCTCCACCTCATTTATTGAGCACCTCTTCCAACATATCATCTTTGCAGCCAACTGCAGTGGCTAGTGTCCACAACCCTAGCACATGGCTAGCTAAGGCAGGAAGGCCACCTGCATTTGAATGTCTCTGGCAGGAGCCCTGGGAACGACCAGAACAAACTACAAAGATGGAACTGCCTAGGAAAAGGTCTGCCAGAGTGAATCTCAGACCCTGGGTGCAGAACAAAATGGAAGGAGTAAAGGGTGGGTGGAGCCATAACTCAAAGAAAAGAAGCAAGGAATAAATAAAAATTTAAATGGCAGAAAGTGACTGAAGGCAGATTCGGAAGGTCTGACAAGAAAAACAGATGAAACATCAGCCACTTGGGTCAGGGGAGGCGTTTTAGTGACAAGCATGGCATGCAGAGGAAACTAAGCTCCCACGTAGAGTGTGTAACAGGTGGACACATGCATGCATGCATGCATGCAGAAGGGCCTGGAAAGACGAGTGTAAAAGGCAGCCAGGAGCAGATCCACCTGGCTACCAATGATAGGGTGCTTATTAACTATCCCCTTCCCCACTATCCAGGCTCACCTTCCTGGTAGAAGTCATGTGACTCATTTCTCAGGGTTTGCACTGAATGTTTCAGGTTGACAGTGAAGCATCCTCACTTGGTGTCTGCAGGGGAGTACCTAGAGGGGGCTTCTGTGAGAATAATCCTAAAATATGCAGAAAACACTTCTGCTGTGTGGAAGTCCAGACCTCTGGGCAGGGGTGAATCTGAAACAGGGCCCATGCTACCTGTGATGCAGAATAGCGTCATCAAACTGCAGTGTGTTTAGCCATCTTAGTGGAACAGAGGGATGTAACGAATAGACCATTCCAGTATGAGCTCGGACCCCTGGGGACACTTTCCAAGAGTGGTTAGCTTTTCCTTCAAGGTCTGGTAGAGATTGGTAGTGAATCTGTTTCTTGGCTTTTCTTCGTGGGGTTGACTGTTTATTGCTGTTCCAAACTTGCTTCCTGTTACATATCCATGTACATTGTTTACATCCTCTTGAGTTAATTTTGGTTGGTCATATCTAGAAATTTGCCCATTTCTTCGGAATTTTCCAGTGTTTTCAGTACAAGCTTTAAAAATATACCCCAGTGCACATCGAGATTTCATTGAAATCTATTGTATTTTTCCATCTCTAGATTTATTAATTTGGACCAGCTCTCTTTCTTTTGGTTAGCTTGGCTAGGCCTTTATTAAGCTAATTTTTCTAAAGAAGCAACTCTGTCCCATTGATTCTTTGTATCTATCATTTGGAAACTCCATGCCATTCGTTTCTACTCAGATATTTACCATTTCATTCTGTAAACTTCTTCTGGTTTTGGCATGACTCTGACCCTCAGCAAAGCTATTTCTTTGAGATCCCTTTGAGTTTTTAATGTAAGCTCCCATCGCCATGAAGCACCTAGCACACATCTGTTCTCTTGCTATTAATTTCAATTAGTTTTATTCCATGGTGGTCTTAAAAGACAGGTCAATTATTTAAATTATTTATTTATCTCTTAAGGTTTGCTTTGTGGCCTAAAATCTTTAGAGATGGTTCTATGGACTGCCGGGAAGAATGTGCATTCCACAGTCATAGCATGTAATAGTCGGAAAATGTGTGTAAATCCGTCTGACCTCTGATGCAAATTACATCTGAAGTTTCTTCATTGGTCTTTCATTCTTGACAACTGATCTATTAGTGAGGCTTAATATTATAGACATCCACAATTATTGTATCAGGGCCCATCTGGTTCTGTGTGTGTGTGTGTGTTTGAAGTCAGAATTTCCAAATCTTAACACATACATGTATTCAACTGTTCCACTTTCTTGATGAATTCTTCTCTTTATTAATATGCAGTGGTCTTCTTTATCCCTTCTGGCTAATTTTGGTTTGAATTTTCCTAATCAGTTTTGATTTGTTTGACAAATTTAGTTTGTTGGGCATCTTTTTACTGACAGTCTGGACCCTTGACAGTGAGGTGTGTTTCCTAGAGATAGCAGATGGCTGTTCTTTTAGTTCAATCAACTGGTCTGTATCTTTTAGTTGAAGCGTTATGATCACTTCCACTTAGGGCTACTGTTGGGAAGGGCCTTGCTGATTGTTATAACTTTCCTAACTTGAACTGGGCACCTCTCTGAAGACTTCAGATAAGATCTGAAGGCCTGTGGATACCTGCAGGCTCAGCTCTAGGCTCAAAGCTTGGAATTACAAGGCAGAACATTTAAGCTGACCCCACAGCTCTCTCATTCCAAGCCTGCTGTGAGGTCTGCGGAGTCCCAGAAGGCCAGAGAAGGAAACACACTTAGAGATTTAGAGAATAAAGCCCCAGTCCTTTCTACTGTGGAGCTATGGTCTGGACAGTTAGAGAAATTTTTCTGCACCAATTGCCTGATGACTGGTGGAGCTGCACTGGACATTTGTCCTCTGACATCAAGTTGCCTGGAATATTTGTACATGCCTGCCATCATTATTTCCCTCTGGGGCTCTACATGCTCTAGTGACCAGACACACAGAAAGAGTGCCATAGACCAAAAACCCGAAGATCATGTTCTTATTAGAGTGGGTTAATTGCTTCTCTGGTAGAAAGATAATATTCAGTTGTTACCCGGCAACTAGCTATAATTGCAGTGCCTCCTTCTATGATCCCAGGAAATCCAAGAAAATATTAAAGGGCAATTTATCAAAGAGTCTTCTCTCCCTCTGTGCATAAGCTAGCCGCATTTATCCTGGGAGAGTCTCAAAATTATTGTAACATTTTAAAAAACGAAGCTATAGGAGCTGGAGAGATTGCTAGGTGTTACGAGCACTTACTGGAGGAGGACCTGGATTTGATTTCCAGAACCCATCCACATCTGGAAATTCATGACTGTCTGTAATTCTAGTTCCAGGGGAATCTGATCCCTCCTCTGTGTGTCTTTGAAGGCATCTACAGTGCAGGTGGTCCATACACACGCATGATAGATAGATTATAGATAGATAGATAGATAGATAGATAGATAGATAGATAGATAGATCAATTGATCAATAGGTAGATAAATAGATGGATTGATAGATAGATAGACAGTCAGGCATACAGATAAATCCCTCACCCAAGCTCATACTCTATATTTGATCTATTCTAGAACATTGTAGATGACAGTTTTGGACTCAAGGCTTATAGAGAGTTATCTTCTTCTGTATATCAGAGCACTGTTTGACTATGTACTTCAGGATTAGAGGGCGGGGCTGCCCCACTGCACACTGCATGGGGCAATGCCAAAGCTGCTGGTTATGGTCAGCAATGCATTGAAGCATCTATACCTCTGAGACTTCAGAACAACCATGGGGCAAGGAATTGTGAGCAGGTCACTACTAAGTCTGCTTAAGTGAAGCTTGAAAGAACAGTATAATACACAGTTCACACATTCTTCCCTAGTCTTAATATTTGAATGTTTGACCAGATTAGACCCACCCTCTCTTCTCCTGTTTCTCTCCTGACTTGACCCTCGGCCTGGTTCATTGTAAACAGGAAGTCTACCACTGGGCTCCACTTCCGGTCCTCTCTTTACTTCTAGAGACAGGGTCTTCCTAAGGAACCCAGGACGACCTGGAGCTCATTCTGTAGCCCAGACATCAGGTTAGAAATCCCCCTGCCTCAGTCCCCCAAGCAGCTGAGATTACAAGACTGTACCAACAGATCAGCCTGTCTTTTTTCTCTCTTTATGCATATCGACACATGGATATATTAACTTTCTGTTTGTAATTTACGTTTGGTATTTTCTGAACAACTTTAAAGCAACATTTAGACATATCACACCACTTTAGCTTTTGATAACATAACTTTATCCTAAGAATAAGGTTGAGCCTATTCTAACCTCAGCGCCCTTTATACAGAAGTGTGGAGGCTGCCAGTGAGGGTTCCCATCTGTTGAATGTAGCAGGATGCGGTGGCCTGGAAGTCAGGCAGAGGCCTGAAGCTGAGATGTGCGATCTCATCAGGTCTAGGTAGATTTGGGGAAAGCAAGCCTTAAACTTAGAGCACAGAGTTCTGCACTTCATTCTTAAGTTTATCCTGAAACAGACAACATGCTTGATCTAATACATTTTTAAATTTCTGTCCTGCTTCGTGATTTTTAAAATTTAGAATTCTCATTTCAGGTCTGAATTTAGCTGCCATGTGTTTTGACTTCCTTTGTAATATCCCGACCCCAGAACAGTGCCATGACCTCTGATGGTTCCCTGTAGTGAGAGTGGTGGCAATGGGTTGGTCATCCTGTAGACAGCCCAGTACCCTAGGTTTGCCTGACCTTTTTCTCACATGTAGATTCAGGGTACACAGATTTACAGAATGGTGATGTTGTGTTTTTCCTGGAAATAGCACCACCATTTCAATTTGCAGCATTATTGGCCATGCGTGCTCCACCTCTGGGCTCCTGGGAGGATTTTCATCAGAACTAAAAATAACTCAGTAACCTGGTTGCGGCCCCTGATGCAGTTGTACGCACTGGTCTTACTCTACTGCTGGCTCTTGCCTGTGTCCGTCATCACACGCAGTCTTTGGAAGCCATTCTGCCTAGCAACTGGCTGCCTACTGTGTAGCTGCTTCCCTTCCTCCTCTGCTGCTGGGGTGTCATCAGTGGCCCCTCTGGCTATTTGTGTCCCACTAGGCATAGTCAGGATTACTTTGTTGATACTCCAACTGTCCCCATCACTATCAAGTCCCTAGGGCTTCCTCGTGGGTCCCTCATGCAGGGTTTTGTTCTTCTAGGACATGGGTAAAAAAACGCACTGTTTCTGCTGGGCCATGGCTGGACTGTACCATGTCACCCTGACAGCAGCCGCCTGGCAGATCAGGGCACCTTCCTTTGTGCTTCTGTGATCAGAAGGGAAGGCAAGCACTCTTCACATGCCTGAGGGCCATGTGTAGCCTTGCCCTCTGCCCATGCGTTTATGAAGATTTCTATCAGCTGCTTGGTCTTGGTTTTCTTCAAGTACCAAGCATTCTATGCCTATGGAAAACTAACCATTTATCTCCAACAAACTTTAAATAAACAAACAAACAAACAAAAAAAAGCTGACCATACAGCTGAGAAATGCCTTCCTCCAGGCAGAATTTACTGCTGTTCTTCCTGTCGCTCTTCACTCCCGCGCTCTCACACCCATTAGCTTTCCACTGCATCTGCATGGGAGGGGCTGCTCGCAAGCCTCTCGGCTTTGTGCAGTATTTGGTAACATTTCTTGTTCATGGCTGCTGGTGGTATGTGTGTGCATGCTGTTTTGCAGAATATTCAGTGACTCCTCCACTAACACAAAGCATCTGTAAAATGTTCCTTTTTTCCATGGTGGGACAGAGATGTTGGGGCTCATGGACAAAGTTACTGTATATCACAGGCAGTATCTCTTGTCCCCACAGCACAGCTCCTGTCCTCGATTTCTCTGGGTCCCTCTCATTTGTCGGCGAGTCAGCACTCATCACTTTGAAAAAAATGTAATTTTTTGTTATGTATGTGTCTGTGTGTTACTGTGAATGCATGCCATGTTTAATCAGGTGCCCGCAGAGGCCAGAGGAGGACACTCGATCCCCCGGGACTGGAGTAATAGGCAGTTGTGAGCTATCAGATAAAGGAACTGGGCACCAAACCTGGACCCTCTGCAAACCTGCCAATGTAGTATTCATTCTCAACCTCTGAGCCATCTTCCCATCTCCCCAGGGTCTGCTCTGCTCAGAGTTACACATGGCTTCTCTGGTTGTTACATTTTAGGCTGTCCTTCCAGTAATAGCATTTTCAAATTTTCTGTATAAACTTCAAAATGGTCACCAGAGGATAAACAAATAAAAACAAAATTAACTAAAGATGCCTCCCTCCCAAGACTGTGCCTATGGCTTCAGTTGCACAGGTCGGCTCTGGGACTCCCAGTGTGCTTACCAATGTCATCTCCCAGGCGAAATATACGGTCATTCTTTCTGTTGCTTTTCATTATTGCACCCATCTCCTCTTACACGTTCTCAGCAGCGATCTGCAGTATCTAGCCTGTTCTTCTCACGGTGGGTGGAAAAGACTCCCATTGCTCCCCTCCTATTGTGGTTTCATATGAGGGGCTCTTATTTTGAGAATTCACTGTGTCCTGCTGGGAGGGAGGGTGAATGAAGACCCTGAATTTGTTTCCCCTGGTTCTTATTTTCTCCAGGTCTCCTTGGGGTTTTTATTTCTTTTCTCTTTAACCTCTATTTGTTTCTCTTTGTGGTAAAACTGCTTGGGGTTCTCTCACAGAGTCCAGGAACCCTTGCTTTTTCCTGTCCTTGGGGTGAGTGAGCCCTTAGTGGCCTCAGGTTCGCTCACCGTCCTGCCAGGTCTTCGGGGTTGATCTAGTTGGCTTCACTGAGGGCGATACCAGGACCGAGAATGCTATCACAGAACCGGTGAAGACGGCGGTATGCTTTCTCTCTGGATCCATATGGAGAACTTGTTAATAGATTTCCTGAACTTAACCATCATTGCATGGCAGGAACAAATCCCTCATAGCTAAAATAGTTTTTTAATAGAATTTTTGACTGTGTCAGCTAACAATTCATGCTTTTATGTTGACTTTCATGAGATCATTTTCCTGTTTTATTTCTTGTGCTGTTTTTATCAGGCACAAGTGCCCCCAGCACGTTTCTCAAGTGAACATGACTTAGAAGATTTTCTTTTTTTGCTTGAGTTTTTCTTTTAATGCTTACTCTTCGAGGGCTTTGGAGAAGTTTCATGAGTCTTGGACCTGGCAAGCTTCTCCATGTTTGATTTTGTTGTTACTTTGGAGAAATGAGTTTGCTTAGTCTCTTTTCCTCTGAGGTCACTTTTCATAAATTATAGTTTCCTGAGAGTTTATCTTTCTCATTTAAAAACCTCCAGTGTGTTCATACCAAGTTCTGCTAATATGCTTATCTAGTTGGCTTGCCTGTTTATTGTGTTTATTTAGAATTTTATTTATTAATTGTACTTATATCATCCTTTGGTTTGTTTTCTACCTCACTGATTTCTTTTGGCCAATTTTATACTCTTATTTCCAGCTTCTTGAGTTGGCAACTACTATTTTGTTTTTATTCATATCAAGGAGTGCAAATTTGCTTCTGATCATGGGCCTCACTGCATCAAATTGCTTTTAATTGACTATATTTCAATATATCATTGTATATTGAAAGAGATGACCACTCAAACACAGTTTATAGCCAGTTGGAAGCCTTCATTGCAGCTGGCTGGAACTTGACTCGAATATTCAGGACCTAAGTGTAGCCCCAAGCATTTGGACCAAGGAGATTTTAAAGGCAAAATCCACATTCTCATATCTCACTCATAGTTGCTTAGGGCGATTGCACAAGCAAGCAGTTTAACAGAAGCTAAGCTGAGTTATCTAATGGCCTGTTGACATCAGGTTCTCGGAATAGAGTCAGGCAACTTTTCATGGGCTTCTCCGTCAAGGAGGTCAGATTCTAGTTAAACCTGAAATGGCTACAGGAAGACTACAAGATGGAGGAACCTCTGCAGTGTCTTGCATTATCACAATATCATATTTTTACCCTTATTTTTCAGAATTTCTGCAGTTTGGGGCTACACTTCCCATCATGAAGAGCTGTTTTAGAGACATATTTGGGCATCTAGAAGGGAGCATCTGTCCAGAAGGGGGACCATAACTGCCACTTTGATTGCTCTGGGGTCTGTAAACACCCATGTTATTTTCCATCTAAGGAAACGCGTGCCACTCCCTTTGCTACCAAACACATGACTCGTTATTTTAATTAATGTGTGTTTGAATGTGTGGGGGTCTCTGCACATGTGTGCACTTACCTGAGGAGGCCAGAAGGGGGTATCTGGTAGAGAACCTGGAGCTGGAATTCCAGGCAGCTGTGAGGCACCCGACATTTTCACCTCTTATTTCACGTAGACCTCTTGAGATTATAGAGGTGCCCTACCACACTCAGCTTTATGTGGGCTCTGGGGATTTGAACTCAGGTCCTCAAAGTTATTTAGCAAGTGTGTTATCCACTCAGCTGTAGTGTCAGCCCCTCCCTTACTTGTGCTATTCCTAATTCTTTTCAGAACATATGACATTAGCATACGATAGTTCTTGCAGCATACTAGTTTCAAGTTTGTGTGTACTGGCTCTGCATGCCCACTTCCTATTTTCATGTTTGAATGGTGCTGGTCCTGCAGTTGCCCCATCTTTTCTGAAGGCAAGCGTCTTCTGCTGTCTTCCTATTGAGGTGTCTACTGCTATTGACTTATATTTATTTGTAAGACTCTAGTCTTATTTTTATGTCTCTCTATTTTTCTGTTTCCACATTGATATTGATATTTCCTTGAAGATTTCATGTATTTACTGACATAGCATAGAGCTGTTCAGCCCGGGTCATTGTTTTGGGGGGCACAGTAGCCTTTTCCCTTACAGTAAGCATTTTTTTCAGATCATACCTGTGTTACTTTATTTAAATTAAATTTAAATCAAATGCTTCTCCCACCAACCGTCCCAGTGAGCCTTTTATACAAGAGGCTTTACTTCCCAAAAGACTTGGAAGGAACTTGGGCAAGAGGTCTGAGAAAGGGAATGAGGGGAAGGGACTTTAAATTCCATACACAAGCAGTATGTTTACATAATTTCCACCCCTTCTTTTCCCCGATCTAACTCCTCCTATGCCCCCTCCCTTTCAGATTTATGACCTCTTCTCAAATTATACATGTTGCATGCACATGTGTGCATATAAAATGCAATCCAGGGAGTCCATTTAGTGTTGCTCATATGCATATTATTTAAGGCTGACCAGTTGGTACTGGGCGTTTACCAGGGTGCTAGTTCCTGGAGAAGATTGCATCTCCCTCTCCCAATTGCCTGTAGCTCAGGGAGCATCACTAAAGAAGAGACTGAAAGACTCTAGATGCCAGAGGATCAGGACAACTGCTGCAAGATAGAGCCTTCTATATGTGACAGAGAATCTGCATCCATGGAATCTCAATGATATAGCTGCCTAAATAAGACCAGAGCAAGGACAACACCAGCTGACATGCCAACATAGATGGGAGAAGTTTCACAAGGCCCTACCCTTAGGTGCAGATTGTATGCTTAAATATTACTTCTGGGATAGGGATATAGCTCATTGGCTAGGGTGCTGAACTAGAGTGTGGGAAATCCTGGGTTTGATCCTCAGAACTTCTTAGGCCAGGTATGGTGGTATCTGCCTGTACTCTCAGCATTCAGGAGATGGAGGCTGGGAAATCAAATGTCTAAGGTCACTCTTAACTATATTATGAATTCGAGGCCAGATTGTATGAGGCACTGCCTGCCTCTAAATCAATCAAGCAATCAGTCATTCAATCTTTCAGTCTTCTGACACAATGATCTTGTGCTCCCATCGTTGGGGTCTGCAGTTGGACCTACACTCATTGTTTTCATTTGTTACTTCTGTCACGCTTTAGTTATCCTCTGTGTTTTTCATTTTCTTGACTCCTTTCTAGAGTTGGTTCATCTCTCTTTGTTAGCTGTTCAGCACAATCTTTGTGATACAATCTCTATCCAAGGAAGACCTCTTTGCCCTTCCTTAGCATCCCTGTGCCAAATAGCTCTCCTTTGCCTATTTTGCTGCAGGTATTTGGAATTATGTCTCAATGTGCCTTTCCCACTGTGAAACTGTTAATAAAAATATTTTCTTTGTGAACTGGCCAATGTGTGATAGTTGAGCTCTGGTCCATGACAAAGGACCAGCAGTTCAGGTACGACATTGTCATTGGAAATGTGTTGGAAATGCCAGCCCCAGTCTATAATGGCAGGATCTAGTGTATCTCAGCTCTCCTGTATCAACTCGTCTCCCCTTCATCCGGGGACTCCATGTGCAAACAAGGAACAGAGAAACAGCCTTGCACAGCCTCCTGCCTGTGTCCACAACTGAGATATTGAATCTTCACTGTGTACTGCTTGATCCATGGTACCACTATTAATTCTCTTCTCTGACCACCTACTACCTGTTTCAACTGCTCAAACAGTGGCCCTCACAATGTCCCTAATGTCATGAATTGGAGGAAAGTATACTTTAAAGGGCTTTAGGAGTCTGGGAAAGAATAAGGAGCTAGGCTTTTATTCTGGAGTTTTTTCTTCCACAGGGACTATGAACTCAAGGCCAGGCACTGTGTCACCTCAATCTCCATACCAGCTTCAGTGCTACTCGGAGACTAACTTACAGCAGCTGTTTCCTTAATGTGGGCTCTTATGAGGAACCCCAGCTATTCACCCTCTGTTCTACCCCCTTCTCTCCCTCCAAGTTACCCTGAGGCCCACAGGATGCTCTTTCCTGCTTAGAGATGAATGAGGCACTGTCTATGAAAACCCAGGGGCTCACACAGTGTAATGGTGCCCTTGGCATGCCCCGGGCCAATGCGAGAAGGAGCAGCAGCCGGCAGAGCAGGCCATTCATCCTTTGCAGTAACGGAAAAGCAAAACATCCATTATATAGTTTTTTTTAAGTGTCATTCCTACTTGCAAATGTGCTGTGGACATATGTCAACCAAGTGTGCCTCTGGCACAAAGAATGCAAGTGACTGGAAATATTGTAATTCAAGCTACAGCGCGCATCCTGGTTGACAGCTTTATGACGGGTCTCAGAGCCTCCATATGCTGCGAGGAAGGGCTGAGCAGTTTCCCTTCGTTCCAGGCAGTGGAAGGAGCGAGGAAGCAAAGGGGTTAAGCGGTTTCCTAGTTAGGGTGACTATGAAATACTATCATCAAAGACAATGTAGGAAGGAAAGGATCTATTTTACTCATGGTTCCACATAACACTTCATTATCAAAAGCAGTGAAGGCAGGAACTCAAGCAAAACTGGAACCTGGGGGAAGGAGCTGATGTAAATGCTGTGAAGGGGTGTTGCTTATTGGCTTGCACATCCTGCTTTCTTATAGAAGCCAGGACTGTCAGCCCAGGGATGGCATCATGCACAATAGGCTGGGCCCTCTCCCGTCAATCAACAATTAATAAACTGCCCTACAGTCTGGCCTATTACCTGATCTTATGGAGTTATTTTCTTAATTGAGGTCTCATCCTCTCAGGTGACTTCAGTTTTTGT
This sequence comes from Alexandromys fortis, assembly GCF_014885135.2. Lineage (NCBI taxonomy): Eukaryota > Metazoa > Chordata > Mammalia > Rodentia > Cricetidae > Alexandromys > Alexandromys fortis. Next base: position 6,686,492 of record NW_026067909.1, on the reverse strand, counting down.
CAAGTTGACATAACACTATCCAGCATGGGGGGGGGTATGCCTTAAACACCTACTGTGTACCTAATCAGTGAGGTGAGAAATTTTTTTTTCATCATGCTAAATCTTCTCAAGGAGCAGGAGGAAGAACCTTATCCTCATCTCTCTCACCCACAGAGGCTTTCCGCTAGTTGGCTTCTGATTTGCAGAGGCAGGATTTTTTTTTTTGAAGACCTGCTCAAAGTCATGGCTGATTTTCCCTGTGCACAGAAATGACACCCTGCTCTCTAAAGGTGGACAAGAAAGGATTGCAGAGACAACTGGCCATGCCCCTGGCCAGACAGAAGAGTCTCCTTCCACTGAGCTAAAGGGAGAGGTTTCTGTGTTCTCACAAAGGGTCCAGAAGGGAAGGAAGTAGGAGATGGGGAGGGGACGGAAGTGTGGCTTTGATAGGATAGGACAGGACAGAATGGAGCAATGTAGCCGAGGGCAGATAATGGGGCTTCAGATAAGAGACAGAGGTCGAGTCCTGAAGGATGTTCCCTGGTGATCTTAGACAGGATGTGATTACTCTGGAAGCCATTGTCCTTACCTGTAAAGGACAATATTCCCTATGGGATTATCCCAAAGGCACCATGTGGTGCCAGAAGTGGAACACAGATAATGAGGAATGAAGAATACTTGTTTTAGCATCAACGCTATGAGGTCCTGGAAAAAACTGGCTTCCGTGAAGTTGCAGATGTACCTGTTTTGCCTAGCAACTAAAGGTCCTCCTCTGGACTATGTATCAACCAGAAGACTTCTGTCCACATTCACTGCCAGGCCTCAAAGCAGAGCCTTCATGATCTGAGCTCAGTGAAGTCTCCCTGGGAAATACCATTGCCAAACTTTGGAGTGTTTTTTTTTTTTTTTTTTATTTATCTCACGGAGGGTAGGTGACTACAGATGAGTATGTGTTGTGTCTCTAGGAGTAGACAGAAACTCATCACTTTCATTGGATTCTCAAAAGCAAAGATACCGTTTAGGGTGTCCTATCAGAGGCACCCTACAGCATCATTCTGCACTTATTAACTCACACAGTGTTCTCAGATGTACACAAGTCAAGACAGCAAAGAAGCCTTGTATATGCGGTTAGGTACTCCAGCATGGCAGATCCAACAGAACGATACAAAAAAAAGGGACCTTGTGGATTCATCTGAACACTTTAGCACTGCAGATTGTCATGAGAGTTTCTAGGCTCCAAGTCAGAGCTTCTTGAGGAGAGATACCTGGAGTTTCAGCAACCCAAGCCTGGGCTGTTTTGGCTCCACCATGTCCTAACAAAAATCAGCTTTCTGATTTTTTCTAGACCTGCAGGTTCAGAACCTCCAGAGCAAGAAAGCAGGCTGCAGTGGAGCCCCAAGCTTGGTCAGGTATAAAAGTCTCTGTCCCAGAGAAGGGCATGTGGAGGGTTACAGGATGGCGCCAGGGGTTATACCCAGGAAGGTAGGCCAGGGAGGAGAGGAGCCTCCATGGTGGCTCAATACTTAACTGAGTTATCACACACTAAATGACCTCTTTATATTCCTAAAGTGTTTAAAACCCATCTGCTTGTTTGGCCTGTGGAAAGAATTTGTTGTTTATAGTTAATATCAATATACAGAAGCAATGTAGGCAGAGAAAATGATTTCCATATTTCAATCACATAACAAATGAGATCCTGCAACAAGAAGCTGTGTTCCCAGAGGTGCAGCACTCTGCAGAGCAAACAACAATCTGTTTTGCTAGTAAGCATTTGTCAAGGCTGTAGAAGACCTTGTTGTTGAAAGTCCTGGTTGTTTTTGGTAATACAACCCCAATCCCAAGCCTGAGGGAATTCTGCTTCACAGCCAGAGCCTCTGCTTGGGACTCATTAGGGCAGAGCCTCCTCCATTCAACTTATACAGAAGCCCAAAGCCCTCCCTTTGGCTTCTTCTTGTGACCCTGTCCTTGGCCCACTGCTGGGGCTATGTGTGACTTGCCTTCCAAAGTTCATGGGCTGGAGGTTTGGTCTCCAGTAAAGCAATGTAAGAGGTTGTGGGACCGTTAAGAGGTGAGACTGAGGGGGATTAGTGAGGCCATCATGAGTGTCACCAACGAGAGGGACTTGTTCTTATCATCATAGCAAATAGATTAGATCCTACAGGAATGGACCAGTCACGGGATGCGTCAGTGAACTGAGGCTCACCAGATGGGGCAATTGATCTCGGATCTTTAGTCTCCAGAATTATGATGAAAAAGCCCCCCTTTCCCTCTTGATGAAGTGTCCAGCCCCAGGTGTTTTGTTTTAGCAGTACCAAATACACTATGACATATGTATTGCCTAGTTTGGGCAAGATCTTGTTTAAGTCAGTTTTGCAAGATTCTTCTACTATGAAAGCCCCTCTTTGACACTTTGTACCCACCCTGCACCCTTGATCTTTGCTAATAACTATTAGTGATCTTGTCTTTTTAATTTAACATTTAAACCTATTTTGGCTGAAGTCTGTCTCCCTTAGTAGAGTACCTCTAAATCAAATATGTCTTTGCAGCCTGTATCTAGAGTCTATCACCACTTCTCTCTACCATTCAATACTGCCTGCATCTATCACCTCTGACAAGCAGAGAGACACTAGTGTTCATCGTCTAGATGAGGAGGCTCCAGCATCTTTCCCTGTGCAGGTGGCTCTCTAAAAAAAAAAAAAAAAAACTCTGCTACCAGGAGAATTAAAAAAAGAGAAAATCCCCTTTGTTCTAGCTGCATCTCCATTTCTGGAAACATTCAGGCACTCAGACATCTCCATATAAGTCAATGTCATGGCAAGAATTCTCCAAACTCTAGACACTTGGTGCCACATTTTCCTGCTCAAATGACAGTCTAACAGGTGGTCGTGGGGCCCCCAGAAGCCTTGGGTTATGGTTCAGAAGGAAAAAGTTCTTCGGGCTTGAGTGTGAGAACCATCATGTGCTGAGTAGCGGCTGTGGAACCTTTCGGAAGTGGGTCATATCTGGAAGAAGTATGTCACGTCACTGGAGGGTGGGTTCTGAGGCTTGGAGCACAGACTTCTTCCCAGGTCCACCTTCTCTCCATTTCCCTTTCCACTGTCCCATGAACTGAGGAGCCTGACCAGACACTCTTGCTTTCGTGAAGCAGGACATCACCCTGTCTGACTGCATTGCCCTAAACTATGATCTAAAATTCACTTTGCCCTTATTAAGTTATGTATTTCCAGGAGCTCTGTCACAGTGATGAACAAAATAATCATTAGGCCTTGCCATCCTCTTCCCACAGCCTCTGTTACTTCCATGTGGACTGTGACTACCTGCAAGTGAGAACAGAGAGAGTCACACGGTGTCTCTTAACTGTGTACACCAACACTGATGAGAAACTCACTCTTCCACAAAGCTCCAATGTGGAGAAAAATCCCAAGGGCCAGGGCCCAACTCTGAGCTAAGGAGTGGTAGAAGCCATTGTTACAGCAGAGCTTCATGTCCTGCCACTGAAGCTCACGGGACGTGCTGTGATGCAGAGCAAATGGCCTGCCTGTATTGGCCCCATTGATGAAGACTCAAGATGCAACTCACCCCCTGGATTACATCACATTAGTTCTGTGAGGTCAGCATCTTCTGGGGACAGTGGCTATTACTTTCTGTTCATGGTATACACAAATGGTCCCCATGAGCCCTCATATGTGCATTCAGATGGTGTTTTCCTGGGTTCCATTCCTTCCTTGGAGCTCCCATGTCATTCAGGTAGCTTCTACCTTCTTCTTCATGACCTATGTATGCTCTGTGGAAAGATGGCATTCTGCCTTCATTCCCAAACTTGGACCTCTAAATCTCACTGAATCTTTGGGAGTGCACGGCAGTTGTAGGGCATTAACTCCAGAACTCTCTCTTGTCCTCACTCAAGCATTGCTCATGGACAACTGGCCTTTCCTTTGCTTGAGCTTCCAGAATCAGCTGCCCTTATTCTTGGCTCCACTGTCTCATGTTCTCTTAACCTGATATGGTCTTATCTAGATTCCTTGCCCAGTGCACATAAAACTTAATCATTGAAGGATTCCTGATATCCAGATATCAGGAGTTGTTTTCTAGTAAAGAAGTTGACACTTAGCTTGGACAGGGCTTTGCATCTCTGAAAAGTTTCACATGCAGAGGTATAAAGCAAGTATAAATGGAGCAAGGCAAAATGTGACAACATCTAGGAAATACAGATGCTTAGTAAGTGCCGTGAACTAATGTGCTAATATAAGCATCATCTTTATCTCTAAAAAACCCGAGCTACAAATTAACTACAGAAAATGCAGCGATCTTATGTAATGCGTCAGTGTTAACAGTCATCAGCTAAGTACAGATCATGGGACCGTCTCCATGGGGAAGCTGACAGATGGCCTCTGTGGTATTCAATGTCATATGGTTTCTCTTAGGGAGACATCCCACCTCCTCTAAGATGCCCAATACTTTGAACATTGAAGGTCTAAAATAAAAAACACCAATGATAACCTTTGCTGGAGAGGTTGTGGAGAAAGGGGTACACTCATCCATTGCTGGTGGGAATGCAAACTTGTGCAACCACTTTGGAAAGCAGTGTGGTGGTTTCTCAGGAAATTCGGGATCAACCTACTCTTGGACCCAGCAATACCACTCTTGGGAATATACCCAAGAGAGGCCTTATCATACAACAAAAGTATATGCTCAACTATGTTCATAGCAGCATTGTTTGCAATAGCCAGAACCTGGAAACAACCTAGATGCCCTTCAATGGAAGAATGGATGAAGAAAGTATGGAATATATACATATTAGAGTACTACTCAGCAGTAAAAAAACAAGGACTTCTTGAATTTTGCATACAAATGGATGGAAATAGAAAACACTATCCTGAGTGAGGTAAGCCAGACCCAAAAAGAGGAATATGGGACGTACTCACTCATATTTGGTTTCTAGCCATAAATAAAGGACATTGAGCCTATAATTCATGATCCTAGAGAAGCTAAATAAGAAGGTGAACCCAAAGAAAAACATATAGGCATTCTCCTGAATATTAACCTTCATCAAGCGATGAAAGCAGACAGAGACAGAGACCCACATTGGAGCACCGGACTGAAATCTCAAGGTCCAAATCAGGAGCAGAAGGAGAGAGAGCAGGAGAAAGGAACTCAGGACTGCGAGGGGTACACCCACACACTGAGACAATGGGGACGTTCTATCAGGAACTCACCAAGGCCAGCTGGCCTGGGTCTGAAAAAGCATGGGATAAAACCGGACTCACTGAACATAGCGGACAATGAGAACTACTGAGAACTCAAGAACAATGGCAATGGGTTTTTGATCCTACTGCGTGTACTGGCTTTGTGGGAGCCTAGGCAGTTTGGATGCTCACCTTACTAGACCTGGATGGAGGTGGATGGTCCTTGGACTTCCCACAGGGCAGGGAACCCTGATTGCTCTTCGGGCTGATGAGGGAGGGAGACTTGATTTGGGGAGGGGGAGGGAAATGGGAGGCAGTGGCGGGGAGGAGGCAGAAATCCTTAATAAATAAATAAATAAATAAATAAATAAATAAATAAATAAACAAACAAAAAATTAAAAAATAAAAAAGATGTTAGAGTTAGTTAATAGGAAACCTGCACTAATAGGCCAAGCAGTGTTGTAATTAATATAGTTTCTGTGTGATTATTCAGGTGAGGGTGGCCAGGAAATGAATGAGCAGTCTCTGCTTACACCAAGTTACACACGTATACAGAGGGTCTAGGTCAATCCCATGCAGACTCCCTGGTTGTCAGTTTAGATTCTGTGAGCCTCTGTGAGCTCAGATTAGTGATTCTGTGGGTTTTCTTGTGATGTCCTTGACCCCTCTGTCTCCTACAGTCTTTCATCCCTGTCTTCAACAGGATTACTTGAGCTTGGCCTAATGTTTGGCATAGGTCTCTGCATCTGTTTTCATTGGTAGCTGTTCATATGAAGCCTCTCTGGTGACAGTTGGGCTAAGCACTGATCTATGAGTATAGCAGGTATCGTTAGATACCACTGCATTGATATTTTTTCTCCTGTTGTGCTTGGTTCTAAGTCTTTGGGCCATCCCAGCCTCTGGGTCTTGGCACTCCAGGCAGTGTCAGTGGTGGATTCACTCTTGTGGCACGGTCTTAGGCTAGGCTAATCATTGGTTACCCACTCCCTCAATCTCTGTGCCACCCTTAACCCAGCACATCCCATAGGTAGGACAGGCTGTAGGTCCAACTTTAGGTGACTGGGTTAGTGTCCTAATCCCTCCACTGGAAGTCTTGCCTGGTCACAGTAGAGAGCCAGTTAGGTGATGTATCCACTATTTCTAGGAGTCTCACCTGGAGTTATCCTTGTAGACTCCTGGGAGTTTCCCTTGTACCAGGTTTCTACCTGACCATGAAATGCTCCCTTTCTAGTCATCTCTTTCAGTACTCTCCCCTCAATCTCCCCACAAACTGATCCCTCATGTGTCCATTCACACCCACCCCAGACTACCCACAAAATTTCTTCTATTTCTTCCCAGGAAGATCTAAGCATCCCCACCCAAGCCCTCCTTGTTACCTAGCTTCTCTTGGTCTGCAGATTGTAGTATGGTTATCCTTTACATTGTAGCTAATATGCACTTTCTAGTGAGTATGTACCATGTTTGTCTTTGTGGATCTGGGTTATCTCACTCAGGATAAGTTTTTCTAGTTCCATCCATTTGCCTGGAAATTTCATAATGTCCTTGTTTTTAACAACTGGGTAATATTCCATTGTTTAAATGTACTGCATTTTCGTTATCTATTCTTCAGTTCAAGGACAACTAGGTTGTTTCCAGGTCCTGGCTATTGCAAATAAAGCTGCTATGAGCATAGTTGAGCAAGTGTCCTTATGATATGGTAGAGCATTCTTTGGGTAAATGGCCAAGAATGGAACAGCTGGGTCTTGAGGCAGATTGATTCCCAATTTCCTGAGAAACTATCACATTGATTTCCAAAGTGGCTGTATAAGTTTTCACTTCCCCTTGTTCCATATCCTTTCCACCATGAGCTATCACTTGTATTTTTGATTTTAGCTATTTTGACAGGTGTAAGATGGAATATCAGAGCTGTTTTGATTTACATTTCACTAATGTCTAAGAATGTTGAACATTTTAAAAGTATTTCTCAGTCATTTGAGATTCTTCTGTTTAGATCTGTACCTCATTGTAAGATCAGATTATTTTAATTTTTGATGTCTAGCTTCTTGTGTTCTTTATGCATTTTGTAAATCAGCCCTCTCTCAGATATGGGGTTGATAAAGATCTTTTCCCTTTCTGTGGACTGCTGTTTTGTCCTATTGATGGTGTTCTTTACCTTACTGAAGTCTTTCAATTTCATGAGGTTCCATTTATTAATTGTCAACCTTAGTGTCTGCACTCTGGGTGTTCTGTCCAGGAAGTCATCTCCTGTGCTAATGCATCTCAGATTATTTCCCACTTTCTTTTCTATCAGGTTCAGTGTATCTAGTATATGTTAAGATCTTTTATCCACTTGGACTACAGCTTTGTGCAGGGTGATAGATATGGATCTCTTTGCATTCTTATATATGCCAACATCCAGTTAGACCAGCACTATTTGTTGAAAATGCTTTTTTCCCTCCATTGTATAATTTCGTCTTTGTCAAAAATCAAGTGTTCACAGGTGTGTGGATTTGTGTCTGGGTCTTGATTCAATTCTATTGATCCACCTGTCTGTTTTTATGTCAATACCATGTATATTTTATTATTAGAGCTCTATAGTGGAGCTTGAAATCAGGGAATATGATGCCTTGAGAAGTTCCTTTATTGCACAGGATTGTTTTAGCTATCCTGGGTTTCTTGTTTTTCTACACAAAGTTGAGTATTGTTCTTTCAAAGTCTGTAAAGAATTGTATTGGAATTTTGATGGGAATTGCTTTGAATCTTTAGATTGCTTCTGGTAGGATGGTCATTTTTATTATATTAATCCTACTGATCCATGAGCATGAGACATCTTTATATCTTCTGATATCATCTCTATTTTTTTCTCAAAGATTTTAAGTTCTTGTCATATAGGTCTTTCACTTTCTTTGTTAGAGTTACACAAGATTATGTTATTTGTGGCTATTGTGAAGGGTGTTACTTCCCTGATTTCTTTCTCAGTCAGTTTATTGTTTGTATATAGGGGGGCTCCATGCTCTTGTTCTTTACCATACTCCCAGGAATGATGATGCCAACAAACCCTAGGCTGTAACTTCTGATACTACAAGCCAAAGTAAATTGTTTCTCTTTTAAGTTGTTTTCCTTAGGTGTTTTAGTCAGAGTGGGAAAGATGACTTACAGCTCTCCACCCTGGCAGGCCTGCAGCAATGATCAAATGGAACTTCTCTAGGAAGCAGGATGCAGGAAAAGTGGCAATGATGGTCCAGATACTGCTGTGGAGTCATCTCTGTGGTAAGAAGGGAACTGGTCTGAACAACCCCCAAAACAGTCTGAAGAAGGAATGTTGCTTCTTTGCCATTTTCCCTGTGACTTTCCTGTGTCAGGGACCCATATTGACCTGTGAGCTACCTGAACTTTCTGAATGTTCTCCCAGTATTGTTCTCACCCTAAGTACATTGCTGGGTATCCGAAACCATGATTATTGTCTTCCTTAAGTACTCAGTCATTATTCTGAACTCCTTAGCTTTCCATAGATATTAGATATAAGCTACTGAGCCTCATCAAACGCTATTAGCTAAGTTAGAATTATTCCTACCCCAGCCAAGCTGTGGGAACATAGTACAGTATTTCTAGCAGCTCCTTAGCATTCTTCACCAGACCTCACTCCAGATCCAAGGACTTGTTGCAGACCCTGGAGTAGTGAATGCTATTTGATGCACAGCTGAGGGCACCTGAGCTATCTGAGTTGTTCACGTCAGGCTGTTGGGCCATCTTTGGCACACTCTGGAGCAGATGGGAGCACATTCCTCTCACTTAGATACATTAAAGAGTTGGTATGTGCCTGGTACATGCCTCATGCCTGTAGCCTGCTTATTAGGAAGATGCTGAGGCCGCGTCGGTGTGGGAGTGGGATTGTCTGAACCCTGCTGGGACTTTGATGTCTAGATATACTCTGCATGTGTTCACCTGTCCAACTTCACAGAGCCATGGTACATTTTTCACTTCCTGTCGGGTGGAGGGGAAGAATGCAGATTATAACTCAGGGTCTTGTTTGTTAGTAGAGTGAATCTGTCTGTTTACTTCTGATTCTGGGTAATGGAGGAAGTTCCCCACCACACAGAAAAGGGCACCTTTCCCACAAGTGCCTAATCTGCCAGGAAATCAGTTATCAGCTTTTTTGGAAAACGACATTGGTCAAGCATCCAATCCACTTCTGAGAAGAGCTGACTAAGGCTAAGGGCCTTAGGCGGGGGAGCTGTTCGTGGTGCTGAGCTCCAGTCCAAGCCAGGAAGCTGATTGGAACTGTTTGTGGTTCTGAACCCCAGCCGAGACAACAAAGCTGCCGGTGGGTATCTGTCCGTAGTTCTGAACACAAACGAGCCCTTGCTGCCTGTGTTCCTTAATACCTATAGATCAGTCTTCAGACAACAGAGAGCTGTAGGTGGTGCTAAACTCAACTCCAGCCAGTCTGTGGACTGAAGAGGAACTCTCTGTGGTATGACATAGACTACTGCTCCTCAACCAAATGAAACTTCCAGAAAGGGCACAGAACAACCCCTGGCCACAGAGAAGTAAGAGACTTGAGACCAGGATCAGAATTCCCAGTATGATTTCTGTCTAAAAAGAACTAGAGGAGAAAGAAAAAAGGCAACTTGCCTCAAGGTGATAAATAGTCTTCATAAAAGTGACTAGAAGGAACAGGATTCTGTGACCTTTCTACAGCTTGGGATCAGGGAGGCCAGGGGCAACCAGGCCTGAGGAGTAGGATGACACTGGAGATGACCCTGGGAAAGGGACTCTCTGGCTTCCTGACTGCATTGTCCATGAAGATTCTGCTTCAGATGCCTTCTACCACCTAAGTCAAATCTGAGAGACATGGCAATGGTTCCTCTGTCCCTCATGTTTTGGGGAAGGGCCAACTGCCTAGTAATATGTTTGAAAACACAGAAGCGGAAGGTGCAGAATCTGTGGGAAATCAGGGCAGCCTTGTACTTGATAACTTCTGTTACCTCTCCCTGTCTGGGACTAGTCAAACCAGCCTGGCCTGCTGGAAGTGTGAAACAAAAACCAAGGCATGCCAGCAGGTGAAAGGTGAACAAAGATCCCCGTTATCTGTGACATATGTCCATGTAGAATATGACAGGCATGCTGACTTCATAGAGAGGGCAACGTGTGTGGAGGTGACTGGGCTGAGCATCATTTACTCCATGACTTATTGGAGAAAGGGTACTCACAATCTGAAAGAGTTAAAACTGGAATTACTAGGGACTTGAGGAGTATGATTATGCCAGACACCCTTTAAATCCATCAAGTCTGATTGTTTTCCTGGCCTCCTTTTAAGCCCAGGCTTTTATGCCTGATGCTTTTCCAGTCCTAGAATGTTGATGATTGCTGTAGCATCTGATGTCACAGAATATGATCACTGCTGTGTCCCATACCATCCAAATGAACAAAGTCTTTAGTATCTTACTCTGTCATGGGAATTTAAAAAAAACTTTCTGACTGTACTTGGTGTCTTCTTCCATTGCACCTACTTTTAAGTTCATATATGTGTGTAGTATTGGAAGCTCACAGACTCAAATATTGGGGGTGCTCTCTAGACCAAGGACAAGAGTGTCCTCCCTCTACTGTTGGCATGAGGTTGTATCAGGAGACTTCCTGAAGCTAATGGGGAAGTAAATGCCAAGCAGTTGTTACTTGGGCATCTGCACTACTCAGCTTTCACCCTAGAGTAACCTCCCTTTGGGGTAAAGAAAGACAATGGGTGGTGTCCCTGGTGGTCCTTGTATAGACTAGATAGGCTTCTATGGGTTCACAAGGGGCCACTTTCCAATTTGCAATACAAGGCTAACTTGCTCAGAATGGTGTCCCAGGAAAGATAATTGAGATATTAAAATAATAAGTTTTCCAAAGTCATAGCTCAGTTATTGACAATGGTAATTGTCTTAGTCACCATTCTGTTGCTGTAAGGAAACACCACATCCAAGGCAACTCTTATGGAGAAAGCAATAAAGCATTTCATTAATTAGAGGATTGCTTATAGTTTCAGAAGCTTAGCCATTATCATTATGGCAGAGAGAAGGATGACGGCAGGTGTGGGCTGGAGAAGTAGCTGAGAGCTACATCCTGATCCACAGGTGGAGAGACTCAGACAGAAAGAAAGAGGAAGGGAGGGGGAAGAAGAGAGAGGGAGGGAACAAGGGAGAGGGAGAGAGAGAGAGGAGAGACTAATTTTGACATGGGTTCTAGAAACCTCAAAGCCCACCCCCAATGATACATTTCCTACAACAAGGCCACACTTTCTAATTCTTCCAACCAGTTCTACTCACTGGTAGTCAAGCCATTCAGATCGATGAGATCAGACTATGGGGGACATGCTAACTTGAACCATCGCAGCAATGTTTTTAATGTTTTATTTTATGTGTATGAGTATTTTGTCTGTGTATATGAATGTGTACCACATGCATGTCTGGTGATCACAGGGGCCAGAAGAGGGGGTCAGATCCCCTGCAACTGGAGTTACAGGTGTTTATAAGCTGCTGTGTGGTTGTTGAGAATTGAACCCCAGTCCTCTTGAAGAGCAGCAATAAGTGCTGTCAACTGCTAAGCCAGTTCTCTAGCCCCTATTGGTGATATTTTTTTTAAACTAAGAATGTGGTTGACTTTGTCCAGGCTTCCAATATTATTAATCTAATTATCAATACTTTGTAGACAAATTAGATGATAAGAAACATAGCTTACCATCTTAGCTAAGAAGCAACCTAAAGGGAACAATCCACAAACTGAGGGGCATTTTCTTCTTTGTGAAAGTTTCATCCTCCCTGAGGGGGCAAGAAATGTCACAGCTTCTTGGAAAAATGCAGTAGCCAAATAGTTCAGAAAAAAAGTTTACATAAAATATGTATAGTGATAGCCAGCATTCTATATAAAATTTTAAAGGAAAACCTTTGCCTTGAATCCAGCTCTTCTCTCCAGGGACTAAGAGATGGCTCTGTGTATAACTGCTTGCCACTCAAGCACAAGGGCCCGATTTCAACCCCCAACACACATGTAACAAAGTCTGGTGTTGTGTTGCAGGTGTGTAGTCCCAGGGCAGGGGAGACAGAATTGAGTTGATCTTTCAGCTTTTCTGGTGAGTTACAGGCCAGCGAGAGATTGTGTCTCAAAAAAATATTGGTTGGGGATGGGTATATAGTTAAAATGTGAATCACTCTTTGTGCAAGTATGAAGACGTCAGTTTGTATTCCCAGCACCCACATAAAAGCTGGGTGGGTGTGGTGACTTATCTGTAATTCTAAAGGTAAACAGGCAGAAGCAATGAATCCCTGGATCAAATTTATTTATTCATCAAGCTCTGGGTTCAGAAAGAGACCTCAACTTAGTAAATAAGTAAATAAAGTAGAACATGATTGAAAGACATTGATGACAGCTTATGTCTATACACAGAGAGGAAGAGACTTGGCTTTTCTTACTAAATGCAAACTATTACAATGCAGCATTTCCTGGGTGGGGTAGGTGGTGGATAGATAATGCATAGAAGGCAGCTAGAATGGGCTCATCCCTTGTACCCATCCAGAACTAGTATGCCTTTCTCTCTGCACCGCATCTTCTTGTAAGTGATATATGTACATTGTAGTAGCGACCATCTGGAGACAAAGCCATAGCTTACAGAAATGGCTCTAATGTGCTGGGTCACATGACATCATGGTTGCCTTCTCCAAAGAGCTCTTGCTGCCTTGTCTAATGCAGCCAATAGTTGCCCATACTTCCCCTGGGTTCCTTTGTGCACAGGACTGAGTCCCAGCCATGGAAAGAGGAACATTTACATGGGTGTCCAAGATGCAATGAATGGAAAAACACTTCTGCGAGTAATCATAGGCCCAACACGAGCAGCTAGCAGGGTCTGTTTGACATGAGGAGCTGAATTTCCTGTACTTCCTCAGGGCCCAGAAGTTTCTAGAAGGCTTCAAAACTTGAAGAGGGCAGGATGAGTCCAAACTCTGCCAGGTGCTATGTTGCTCTATTATCATGGAAATGTGCACAGAAAAGGCAGAACCCCCACAGCTATCATGGAGTAGGCAATGCAGCAACAGTTCTACACTGTCTGTGATGCTTGCTAGTAATACACCATTCTGGAAGTAGAGGTAGTGTGCTAAGAGAGAAGCCACCGGAGAGAAGACCAAAGCAGGGTTAAGAGGGAGTGGTCACTTTTTTAAAGTTTTCCAGTGTCTCATGCAAAATATACCAGGCAGACTGCAGTATAGACTCATAGAAGACAAACTTGAAATAGTTGGAAATAAGGTCAGTCCGAGAGACTTGAAAGACAGGAGGGGCTTGAGAGACACGGGTTAAGTGGAATGTGGAAATCTAACTGGCATTCTCATACAGAGAAAAGACAAAGTCCCCAACTATCTAAGAAAATACGGGCATAGTTTACAACTTAGTTCCCTTTCCTGTTTCTGAGATAAAATACTTATTGAAAAAGGCTACTGAGAGGATAAAGGATTTATTTTAGGTCACAGTTCCAGGTTACTGTCCATCAGTGAGAGGATACCAAGGCAGGAACAGGTAGCAGTTAGTCACCTCACATCCATGGTCAATCGTGGAGAGACAGGTGAACCCATTCACACTTAGTGCTCAGCTAACTTTCTTTACTCCAAAGCTGTGTAAGACTCCAACCTTGGGAATGGGGCCACCCGTTTTTCAAGCTGGGTTGTTCCATGTCGATTATGACAAATCAAGAAAATTCCCCACAAACATGCCTACAGGTCAAACCCATTTACAAAATCCTCCATCGGGACTCTGTTCCCAGGTGATTCTAGGTTGAAAATTAACCTAGCCATCACAGTGAACAATGGTCTTTTACATTCTTTCCTAAATTGAAGCTAAGGTACGATATGATACAAGATATTCATAATAGGGGAACCTGATATTCAGAACATGGGTAATCTCTAGTCCTTTCCAATTTTTTTTAAAACATAAATTATTCTTTAAATCAAGTCAGAACAGAAGTGAGAAACAAGAGGACTCTGCTGCGTTTGTGCCTTCTTGTCCTGTAAACACATGTGTCCTGTTTTCATGTCTTCTCAAGACGGACAGAGAGTGGACACGTGACTGTCATGTGGTCTCTGGGAGTAAATTCTCCTACTTTGCATCTGCTTGACCAGGTGAGTTCTAAGACTCTTGATTGTGGTTTGACTTGGTTTGGCCCCACCCACACACCTGCAGTGGCCCACTTCCCCATGTGGCAGTGTAAGAAGAGGGGACTGTGAAGAGGCGTTTTGAATCGTGAAGGCCCTCCTACACAAAATGTCGAGGCAAATCCGACAGTGGTAGGTGCTCCCACTTATGTCCAATTCTGTTTCCATGTTTCTACCGTGACAATATGGTCTGTGGCCCTCACCAGCCTTAGACTGTCACCAGTGTACCCTGCTTTCCTTTTGTGGCAAACCTATCCTCAGTTTAGAACAGATTTGAGACACTGCCCGCTGTCATCTTGCGTGTTTTGCAGAAAAAGGAGTTCCACCTTAAACTAGTGGACTTGTTTCTAGAAGAGAAGCCACTGAGAAATCACTGAGAAAGCTGATCCATTTCCCTACCCAGACCACATCTGACAGCTGTCCTGGCTTTGGAAGAACCAGGAGGGAACATTTATCACCGGGTAGCTTCATTTCCCCTTCAGATCCTGCGGCAGGGTTAGCCATCCCCTCATCTCCAATTGACAAGCCTTCGTCACTTTCTGGGCTTGAGAATTGAGCTATGCGCTCCAAACTCACGAATTTACCTCCTAGCAGTCACGGCGGAGCAGCCTTCAGCTGGCTTGTCAGCACAGGTCTGATCTAAATCAGCCTTCTGAGCTCTCAGCCCACATTCATGCTGTGACCTCCCCTCCCTTCTCAGCACACTCTTTCTGCATCTCTGGTCAAAGGAATCTCCCTGCCACAACACCAAGAGAGTCCTAGTATGGACAGCCAGAAGTTGTCTCTGTCTCTTGGTGCAGGCCTCTGAGATGGGAACTCTGTACCCAGCTTGGGAGAGCTGTGGAAACCTTGAGTTATTAATTATTTTAAGCCTCATTTCAGTTATCTCATTTATAAAATATGGCTTTATGGCATTTGTATGAGAACTAATTTAAGTCAAGAACTCAGCATGGATGTGGGCTCGTATTAAGGGGCCAATCTATCTTCGATAGCTTTGTTTCTCTGTATTAAAAAGAGAATGAAGCATGGCTGGCGTCTGCCAGGGAGAATTCAGTGGGATCAGTATTTCCCCTTTTGTCACATACTAGGGACCAGCTGTCTGGTTCTGAACACAACGTTTCTTGCATCCAATGTCTGTCCTAAGGGCACTCAAGCTGCCCACTGCTCTATGGAATAGGCTGGGTGGATGGAGGTTAAATTCTGGGTTAACTTATTGGTTCCTTTATGTTATTCAAAAAAAAAAAATGACCAAGGATCTCTCTGTAGATGATGGTGTCATTCTTTGTGCAAGTACTTGGGGGAAGAGTTGGGGAAGCACAGATGAAAGAATTGTCCATTTTAGGTTCATTAGAACATTCATCTTTCAAACTTCCCCTTTATATGTCATGCTAGGGCTTGAGCCCAGGGCCTTGTACATCCCAGGAGAGCATTCTACCACCAAGTTGCCGCCCCATTCAAACTCTTACTTCTATTGGAACACCATTTGAGGGTGCTCAGAAGCTCCCCTCTAACATCAACGTGAGAATTGATCCCCAAGGATGGTTAGTGAAGCTATTTGTTCTGCTCTGCATCTGCTTCTCAGGGACCCCAGTCTGCTTCCATCACACCCAGGACATCCTACTCAGGTCCTCCTGTGTCCCTAGTCTACAGCCCCTTCACCTGTGCATTAGATTGCTGTGTTCTCTGTTCATACATCAGTCATTAATGGAGACCTCTAGGTCCTAGACTAAGAGAAACCAAGCGACCATGCAGATACACCCTCACCTTTCAGGGTAGTAAGGTCCAGTAGAGGACATAGATGAGACAACTCACCTAGCCCTTGGGCTAAGAGAAGCGGGTGTGGCCTATTGTTGGAACAAGTCTGGTGAGGGCTGATTCCAGAAGAGGGACCAAAGACAACGATCCGGTTCCATACTTATTCCTTGAGCTAAGGCAGCTGCCATCCCCACAATGGGACAGGAAAAAAATGATGTTGAATAGGGAGAAAAATCAGTAAGGCAGAGACAGGGCTGCCACAGGTGGGAAACGCAATAACTCTGACGTTTTGATGAACCGTCTTGGTGCACAAGAGATACCGTATTTTTATGGTGCTGCAGGTACATTGTAATTGATCAAAAAAGCCCTTTCTACATGGAACGCACTCGGGTCCATCGCTGATCCAGCCCATAAATCACGTTGATCGTGTCTCTCAGTTCATGTGCTTGACTCAGGAAAGCAATGAAAAAGTTTTTTGATGGATTTGCTGGCGTTTGCTTAGTCTCTAAAGGAAGTGGTATATTGGAGCCTGGGGCGGAATGCATGCATCTTTTCCTGAGAGGTTTTAGGACATCCCCTGAGGGGCTTTTCTAGGGTACGTAAGTATGCAGGCAAAGCGCTCACCTCAAAGGGCCACTGGAGTTTATTTTGAGCTAGATGTGGCTGACTGTGGCTAGGAGTGGGGGTTGGGTGGCCATGCATAAGCACTGAAATAAAAATCTATTAGCTGCAGAGCAAACCCAGCTGTGCATTGGTGCATTTACCACACTGGTGAGGACAGCGAAGCAGGGGAATTTCCACTGTAGGTCTCGCATGCTATCTGATGATACCCTTAGCATCAGGACTGGTTGAAGTTGAGTTTCCTAAGAACACATTTCAAAGTTTTTACCTCATAGTCAAGGATAGTAGACCAGGCACAGAGCTGGGTCACGAATAGTTAAGAGGACTAAAAAAAAAGCTGGTGATAATTTGGCTTCGAATCTGTATCAGTTTAACTCCACACAGCCCTGAAACTCTAATCAATCGCTCTGCCCCATGGAATCTTTTAACACAGGTGTGAATATTTTCTCTCTCTGGGAATTTCAGTTTACACAGGCTCAATGTCAGGGCTACAAGAAGCCTGCAACTGGGGGGCTGAGCTGCACAGGCTCTGATCACACTGGTGACCTTGGCTTATTGACCCACAGAGAGTGCTGCAACCACAAATCCACCTCATGATCTGGACCTACGTTTTCTCATATGTTCTGGTCCAGCAGAGAGGACATTGGAACAAGTTTGTCCCCAACATACTCTTGTGATGGGGGAATGGGAGCTATTTTGTAAAAACATGGAGGAGATGGGAAGAATCCATCCCATAAACAAAGTGAGCACAGAGCCTCAGAGTTTGAAATTATGGGGAGCACTGACCAAGAAGTGGGGGTGTGAAACAACTAAGCTGTGAATAAAGGTGAGAAGAGCTAGATGAAACCTTTATAGACACCGGGGCCTGAAATGCATTGTTTGGCATCAAGCAAAACAAAAAATAAATGCTTGGGCAGGGTGCAGATAAAACACAAAAGAAATCCAGGGTAAATTGCCGCAATGATGTTTCATTCCACATGTCCTGGGAATCTGTATCAAAATGACACTGTGCGGGGATGGCTGAGTTGTCCCGAGTGGGAAAGAGTCAGAGTGAGACAAGACTTGGGGACACTCCCCAGCCATAGCCTGCAGAGACTCCACTGTGAAGTCAGGAAATATTGTGTTTTGTCTTCTGTGTTGAACCCTTGTGTCCTTAGGATGTTGAATAGCCCGTTGGCCGTGCCTTTATCCTGTTTGCCTGTACAAGGGGAAAGGGCAACTAAGAGACAGGTAACATGGAAGACAAGGTTAACACGCAATTCAGAAGTAGTCTATCCAGCACCAAGTTTTCCAAGGTCTTATACTGTGAATTATTAGGTGAGAAATTTAGTCACACATCGTCATACAAGTGGACTATGACCATACTGACACACAGGGAATAGCCTAGACCCAAACTGAACTCTGTAACCACCAATCCACAGGGTGGCTTGAGTGGCCCAGAGTTAATAGATACAGAAAGACAAGGGGACATTGTGATATTTTGCTCTACTGGGCTCTGGTGCCTGTGAGGCTCAGGGGTTACAATGAGGATGATGTCTATACCCCACATTGACAGTTGCTAAGGAAATAAAGTTCTCCATTTCCCTGGGGAAATTGCATTCTGTTTGGGAGAAGAGATGAGATAGATACACTGATTTAGAAAGACTATCCAGGACTGAAATTCAGTTACCCCCAAAACCCAGGGCAGGGATACTTCAATCCATCTGGCTTGCCTGGACAACAGTGTCAGAGTCAATAGTAGGAAGCAAGAGATGAGGTGATCACAGGCCAAGAACCACTGCCTTCATTGAATGTTCAATGGAAAATGGGGTTTTCCATGACACCTGTGTCACCTGCCATAGGTTAGGACAGATCTTAAACTATCCACGAGGAAGACCAAAGAAATAATGTTTTGGATATAGGTCAGAGTTCATAAGCCCCAGGGATCTGGAAGCAAGAAGTTTCAATACAGCCTGCAAAGAGCTTGAACCCATGGTATCATGTTAAATGTAATGGCGGACCATGGAAGCTTTCATGGCAAAACTGACAGAGTCATTTAGTGTACAGAAGAACATGGGGGAGCTTCCCCAATGAGACATTCATAATTGGTAAATAAAGTAAAAAAAAAGAGAGTAATGAGTTCATTTTGTAAATATTTTGAAAACTTTTTAAAGTTTAAATTTTATCCAGCAATCCTTAAAGATCTTTCCAAGTTAAAAAAAAATTACAGCTCATAGGACCCATACACATTTTCTCACAGAACATTATTCATAACTACCTAAATATGGAGGCAAGCTAGCTGCTCACCACTTGAAGATAGGAAAGTGATGCCCAGGGCAATGCCAAGAAGCCTGAAGACATCAGACAGGGAAAGGGTCAGTCAACAAAAGCACATGGTTTGCCACTCCTCTGTGAAACACCAACCATGAACAAATCTTTCAAGACTGTCTGGACTTCACGATGGGGAAACATCAGGATGAGGAAGGTACCACTTTTGCTTGAAGTTCTGTAATGTGAAATTAGGTTACGATAGTCCTTACCCTACGAAGGTGGGCAAAGAAAATAGATTGTGCCTGCTGGGTGAATTGTGTGTAATGGGAAGTCTAGCTCAATAAATCAATGACAATGAATTTACACACACAAACACACACACACACGCACGCGCGCGCACACACACACACACACACTTCTTGATGGTCAGATGAGATGCAGGAGATGCTCAGAGTGAGCCATTAGTAACTAAGATGATGATCAAGAGGGATGGCCAGTCCATGTGATTTCTCAGAGTTAAGCAACATCTTGGAACCTCTGTGGGGTGCACCAAATGTTAGCGCTACCTTTGAGAGACTGGTCTTAGAGCCCAAAAAAGCATCAAGGTAGAACCTGAGTGGCAGTCAAATTGTTACTATTCCCACACATAATATTTTATAGGTACATTATTTTATTGATTATGGAGGCGTGTGAATCCCATTTCACAATTTTGCAGGAATGCTGAAGTGAGAAATAGGTTCATGGCAATTTCTAGCACTGTCAACCCAACACCGTGAATCGTATGACCAGAAATAGCAGCTGCTGGGTTTTCATTCAAGAGTAATAAAGATTCATGTTCACAAAATACTTGCTCCAGGGTATTCATTCATAGTAGCTTCATGCATAGTCCTCTCCTCCCCGGATGGGCGGACTACAAATGCTCCCCAGCAGGTAAGCAGGTGGAGACTGAGGCCCATCCTCACACTTAGTCATGGAGAGCAAGGGGTGGCCATTCACCCACCGCATGAGATCGCAAACCCATTTTGCTATGTGTGAGAAGAAAAGGCAGTCACAAAAGGCTCTACAGGCAAGGGTTCCATTTACAGGCAATTCAGGAGGGAAACTAGGGGAGCAGAAAGCAAGCTTCCAGCAGCAGGATACAGGCGGACTGGTGCACATGGTAGCAGAGGGGTCGGGGTGGGCTGCAGGTGTTCTCATGGAGGGCGATAACTTTGTTTGTAAAATATCAGACAACAGTGTGATCTTTCACTAAGTATTGCTAAGTGACCCGGTTCACTGAGTCATGGACATGGACACGTCAGAAACGCTGATAAGCAAAGGCAAATTCAAGAAACACATTATAAGGCCCATTTTAAAACACCACTCTTTCCATCCATCACACTGGCAAAGAGAAACCAGGCTCACAGAGTGGAGATCCAACAATGGAGGTATGGGAAGCCGGCCTTGTGTCTTAGGGCCAGACTTTTCTGGAACATTCATTTCCTGAACTGCTGTGGGTGCCCTGGCCAATCAGGTGAGCAAGGGGGAATCCCTGGGCTCTGCCAACGATTGATGCAGGAGCAGGCTCACCCCAAAGGGTCTGATTAGAAAGGCAAATCGGTAGACTTCACAAGAAGACCCTGGGGCACCTCTGTCCTGAAATGAAAGGCAAAGAGCTGGGAGCCTCATTGGAATGCGCAGGGCGCACTCTCTTCTGCGAATTGCCACAGGCCAGACTGGGCCTCAGAAGCACCTGCAGGCTGGCTCCTTTGAGCCCCAGCCTCCCAACACTGCTGCAGTTGAAGGACAGAGATGGCATTCGCACTGTTCAGCACTTACTTGCCACACCAAGCTGCCAGGTTTGTGCGTTTCGTCCCAGCCAGTCTTCAGGAACCCGTGAGACTTGACACACGGCTGTGCTCATTTTTACAGGCGAGAAAACTGTTACCCAGGGACATGATGCAACTCGTTCCATGGTGCAAGCCCAAACGGGAAAGGCGGTGCTGCCTATGCTGGGTCTGTCTCTCTCCAAATACTGGTGCTTTTTAGCTTCTCAATCTTATTCTTCTACGCAAAAGAAGGTGAGAGAAAGGAAGACCAGGACCGTCCTATGGGCTACATAGCTTCAGGCCTCATCTTATTTAAGCCTACAGGACAAGCCCATATTCCTTTGCTGCAAGACTTCAAAGAGTGTCTGAAAGAAGGTATTTCTATTTCCTGGCAACTTTTTAGCGATTAAATGGCCCAGCTGCCACTGGAACTTGCAGACCACCCTGAAGGGTACCAGATTAGGGAAGACAGAATCCATCTGACAAGTGGGGCTTGATGAGAGTTTCATGATTCATGGAGGGGTTATCAAGAATCGACAGGGGAAGATGCAGGTACTTAGTAAAGGTGACTCAGAAAAGCATCACTGGTCCTGCAAAGAGTCAACAGTGTAAATAGTCGGTCCTTTGTCCCTCCGTCTGCTACCTCACACATTCACTAAGCCATCCCAGGGAAAGCCTGCCATATATAGGACAGGTGTCCAAGAAACCACGAAGAAGTAAGGACAAAGACCAAATTGCAGGAATTCTTGGCACCTCACCACGAATCAGGGATGTGGGTCAGTCTAGATTCAACCAGTGACCAGGAAAGTGACACTGGAATGACTCATGGGTGTAGTGGGCAAGACATTTGGCATGTACGTAAAGGGACATCTGCATCCATGTGATTGGGAAAGAATGGTGCTGGTGGCTGAGTTAGGGATAGAATGAGAGGGGAGGATGAGGTGGACTTACTGTTGGCTGTGGGCTATGCTCCTTCAGATCACTTCTCTCTTCCCACTTCGCTGTGACCCAGCTGTGGTAGGCCTCGGGGTGTTAGGACACCTTGCTGTGGCCAGAAGACGGAAATGTTAGGGTGCCCTGCTTCAGACCTGGGCTCAGGGTGTTACAGCTGCTGAGGAACTGGGTGAGAGATTGTCATGGTTAGCTTCAGCTGTCAACCTAATGCAAACCTAGAGTCACCTGGGAGGAAGGAACCTCCGCTAAAGAAAAGGTTCAGTTTGACTGTGGCCATGTTTGTAATACACTTCTTCTGTTGTTAATTGATGTAGGGGGGACCAGATCACTCTGGGTAGCTCCATTTTTCAACAAATGAGCTTGGAACGTGTAAGAAAGCTAGCTGAACAAGTTGGGGGAGCAAGCCAATAACTAGTATTCTACCATAGCTTCTGCTTCAGCTTCTGCCTTGAGTTCCTGCCTTGACTTCCCTCGATGACAAACTATAACCTGAAAGTCAAATAAACCCTTTTCTCCCCAAGTTGTTTTTGGTCAGTGTTTTCCCAAAGCAACAATGGAGTGGAGAAAAATAAATAGCACAATAATAATAATTAAAAATGAAACCAAACTAGACAGGGATCTCCCTGACTCGTCTGCAGCTAAGGGTAGATTCTTAGAGAAGGCTAGCTGAGAGGTACCTACACATGGCCATTGATTCAGTAGTCATGAATGTGGTTCCAGTTTCAAGTTAAGTAAAGGGAGAACACTCTACAAATACCCAGTTTCTGGAAGCATGGGTCTCAAAGGCCTGGGCACCTGAGCTACAGTGCTACATCAACTGCCTTGGCACAGGTCCACATGGACACATGAACCAACACCTGGGATATCTGATCAGAGAAGCCACCTGGCTATGTGAGCTACCTGGCCTCGTGAGCCACTAAGATACAGGAGCTATAGGGTCTTACAAGTCTTCTAGCCTCAGAACCACCTGACTATAAGAATTACCTGGACTCTTGAACTACCTGATCACATAGGCTACTTGGTCATTTGAGTCACCTAGCTGCACCTGACTTCATAAGTCACTCAGCTATATAAACAACCTGGGCATATGAGTCACCTGACCATATGACCTCCTTGGCCAAGGGCTCCCTGACCACTGCTTGAATCTCCTGGACACACAAACCACCTACGCCACCTGACTACATGAGCCACATAGTTGTTCAAGTTGCCTGACCACATAAGTCACCCAACTACCTGGTTCATTTGGCCATGTCAGCCACCTTACCATCCAGCCTCTGGTGCATATGGTGTAGTAAGCATTGGAGACTGGAGTATTCAATACTGATCAGTTCTTTTCCAGAAACCAACTTCTAAAAATCACCACACATCCAGCTTCTAAAAATCACCCTACATGCCCAAAGGATATAGTAGAATTTGGCTGCCCCTCCTGTGTATCAATTATACCCTTGAGTCTGCCTTCCTATGCAAGCATAGCCAGATGCCCTGGTGAAGAGCCATTGATCCAAGCAGATGGGTCATGGTAGACAAGCATGAGTTACCATTATTCTAGAGGTGCTTGGGGCCAGGCTGGTCCTCAACTTTTCCTGATGCCATGATGTTTGGAGTAGGAACATAGTTGTCTAAAACCAGAGCCTTGGGTTTCAAGGCTAGTAATTGTCTGGGGGCCAAGCCCTTCAGGTGATTTCATATTCTGCATATTCAAACTGGCCCTTCCCAGCCTGTGATTATCAGTCTCAGGCCACTGAGTGCTAGGTCTGTGACATGTTAGAGACAGCCTGTTTCCTTTGTGCTACACTGCTTGATTAGCTTTCCTGCGAACTCTGCCCCATTCTTTCCATGTAAATAGTATGTAAGGTACTGTACTTCTTTGTAAACTTGCTTGGCATGGGGAATCAGTTCATACAAGTTCTCCTGATCCCAACTTCCCTATCTTTTTTAAATTTTCTCATCTCTAGTCCTCTCCCTCAGGAGGACTTGTCACTGAAGGATGGCCTGCTGGCCTGTGTAAATGGAGACTGCACTTTTTCATTCTCAGCCACCCAGACCCTAATAATCACACAGAAATTACAATAATTACAACACTGGCCAATGGCTCAGGCATATTCCTAGCTAGCTCATATATGTTAAATTAATGTGTTTCTATTATTCTATATATCACCACAAGACTATGGCTTACTTCTAAGGTTCTGGTGTAGTCTCCTTTGGCAGTTACATGGCATCTCTCTGACTCTGCCTTCTTTTGTCCTCTATCTCTGCTTAGATTCCCACCCTGCTATATTCTTCACTGACATAGATCAAAGCAGTTTCTTTATTAACCAATAATAATAAAACATATTTATAGCATAGAGCAGAATCCCACAACATCTCCCCTTTTCTGTCTAAATAAAAAGGAAGATTTTAACTTTAACATAACAAAATTATATATTACAAAAAATTATCAAGCAAGAATTACAGTTATAATACTTAATCTATTGGCATTAGGCAAATTTAAAGAAAATACTCTATCTTATCTTTGTGAGTCTAAAGTTTTGTATCTAATTTTTCTAAGAAAAACTATAACTGTCTTCAACTCCATCAAAGACATCAGAAGGATATACTATTACCCAAGTAAACAAGAAGTACTTTGTAAGCAACTTCCAAAACTCTAAAGTTGACAAAGACATCTTGCTGCCTGTACAGTCACCCAAAGTTCTTCTGTAACATTGGGGCATCCATATTCAGCTTACAGGCCCATAGTTTCTGGCAGACTTTTTCATAAAGCAGGAAATCTGAAGACTGTTTTGCCTGTATTGGCAGTTTGTCAGTCACTTTCTATTGTATCCTGCACAATGTCTGGCAGACTCTTTCATGAAGCAGGAACTCTGAAGGAAAGTCTGACCTTCTTTTGGCAAGTTCAGCAGTCACTTTTCTGTGAGTCCTTCATACAGTATACAATCACATAGTCTAGGCAAGAGTAGTTTATTGTTCAAATGGCTAGCTTTGTCACATGGAAGGCAAATTCCATACAATTTTTTTCAATGTTCATCAACCTCTCCGAAGTAATTGTTGCTGCCAGAAATAGACATGTCTCACTATTGAGAAAAGTTCTTAAAACATTTTAAATGCCATATTCTGTAGGTCTTTGAAAGATTTGAAGAATATTTATCCATCTGAAATATATCTCTATAATATAGAAAACCTAACATGACTACAAGTTTGACTATTATAGATGACCCTCTATTAATTCATAATTTTAATTATACATTAAAATTTTAAATGAGTTTTATAAATATAATAACTTAAACAAGAGTAGAAATACACATATATGAGTCATGTAGGCACAACCCATGGCATGCTCAGAGGACAGAAGCTTGCAGCAGTATGTGAAAAAAAGGTGGGAGAGAGTGGGAGATGCACCCTGACCAGGCAGGATACAGAGGATTCTTCTGCCAGCAGCAGACTCAATTAGTATTAGAAGACCAAGGGACATTCTCACTCGCTGGCTACCCACCATCATGCCTCTTCACTGACCCCATCTGTGCATGAATTATCTACTATGAACTTTGAAGATTAGTGGGTTCTTGGGAGACACTACTTGGGGACCAAAATGGTACCTTGGGACTGCTTGTCACAAAACAAAGGTAATCACAGACCATCAGCTGAGCATGATCTGAGCAGAAGATTCTCTGAAGTAGCTTGTCTGGTCCAAGGAATCCCTGGTCCAAGGTTGGGCATCGCTATTCCTACTCCAGCCAGGGAGGAGCAGCTGTCCTGCTGTACTCCCATCTCTCCTGTATTAATGGCCTCTTTTATTTTTAGGCTTTGAAGAAGAAGAATGAGTGTCTCCATGCTTGTGGCTGAAATGCTTCAAGTCTTCCTAGGGGACTTAGTGACATCAGAGCAAAGAGTTAAGGCTCAGAGTCTGACTTCAAAGGATGAGTGAAGTGGGACCATGCCACTGACCCAAATGCTGTTGTGTGTCACCTCAGAGGCCAACTCCAGCTGAGGCTGATTTTCGGCACAACAAGGCCCTTGTACTGAGCACTGGGATTTAGGGAGTGGGCCTCTTTGATAGGGTTCCCACAAAATTTTGGTGTTTATTTAGGTCTCTAGTCTTCTTCCTGAGAACAAGCATGGGTGTGTCCCCTGGGGTACAAGGTCTGGAGGGTTAAACACCCATAACTCAAGTGTGGGGAGAGTGGGTTCCCCATCACACACTCTCAGATCCACCATCTCAAGAGGTCTTGGTCTCTCTGCCCAGCTACTAGGACAGGCTGGAGAGTGATCAGGATTATTTCCTACCTAAGGAAACAGACATCTCCGTAAAGCCAAAGTGTTATGTGAAAAAAACACTTCAAAAGCTTGTTCAGTAGACAAATGTCCCTCCTGTTATGGTGGCTAAAGGATTAGAGAAAGCTATTACAAGTTTGTCTGAACCGCTTGTGACTGGAAGCTGATGTACAGCCCAGACATTGACTCAACCTCAGACAAACAGCTATTCATACTATAAAGCCAGTGATCATCCCTATGGGTATATAGCCATTCCTTGGAGCTCATGGCTAAAAGCTGTCTTCTGACACACCAATTCCACAATCATACTACAGATGGCTTTTGGAGAGCTCTTGCTGGGTCCTGTGGGTGCTCAGGATTAAGGAAGAGGCAGTAGCCTAAGTACTCTTGATTCATGTAGGGATGGGAAAATGCTAGAAACATTAACCAAGTCCTGGACCCTAAAATGAATCAAGGGCCATGGGTGGGAAGTAGCTAGCACAGGTGAGATGGACTGTGGTCACTGGGGAAGGCTTCCACAGTTTCCCTCTGCCTGGGGGAGGAGTTCAGCATGTTTTCATTTAAGACGCATGGCTGTAAATGCCAGGCATCATGTACCCGTCATTTATGGCGGGAACGGTTTAGTCCACCCCACTGCATTATACATTAAATTTTTAAATGAGTTTTATTTAACTAAGCCATTTCTGTCCGTGTTATTTTCAAAATTTTTGCCAGTCCAGAGGAACTGCACAAGCACCAAGATATCTGTGGGTGACTCATTTATATCTCTTGTTTCTTACAGCTCAAATTACCTGAAGGAGTCAAGGTTCCACTCAATGAGCCACCTCAGCTTGCTAGATGTTTCCAGACAGACAGTGAGGGCTTGGTTGTGAGCAGTCAGCATCCTTGGATGTCTTCTTGCAGAGCAGATGGCAGACTTCCAGGCTCTGGTGCCCTGGGACTTCTTACTCTGAGTCTCAGTCTGGCCTCTAAGACTTTATGTTCCTTCCTATGGAAAGGAACAGGCTCTTTCTGATGTCTTGAAGGATTCCTGAGGCTGAGGGAAACCACGTGGTAAATAGTGCATCCCTTCCTGTGGCCTTGTGGCGTTGGGACTCTGTGGCCCTGTGTCCTGCTGGGCAGGAAAGCCCCAGTTAAGACCTTGGTGAACTGTTACAGACTCCTCCCTAATTCATAGCTACTCAGAAGAAAGTTCTGCAGGAGACTTGTATGAGCTTCTGGCTGTAAGAAACAAAGACTCATATGTGTTCCTGGAATCTGTATCCCTGTGATACAGTGGGAAGAAAAGACTCGCTTTTCTAACTCCCACAGACAGGAGCTTAGCTTCACTCAAATGTTGTCAATCAGAGGTGAGAGCAGTTAGACCAGAGACCACCTCTGAATGGCTTCAATGGCCTTTAGAGATCAGTAACAAGGGAACACAGAGGATGCAACATGCTGACAGATCTGTAGGGAAGCCATTAGCTACCAGTATCTGGGGTAGGATGGAATCCAGCTTTTGAGAACAAGGAAAAAGAAGGTGTGTGTCCATCAATCTAGTGTAAGAACTAACTTATTTATATTCCTCAGTACTTCAGTTTAACAGGAGAATTCTTTTTTTTTTTAATTAATTTATTTATTTATTAAACATTTCTGTCTCTTCCCCACCGCCGCCTCCCCTTTCCCTCCCCCCCCCCCACCCCAGCCCCCCTCCCTCGTCAGCCCAAAAAGCAATCAGGGTTCTCTGCCCTGTGGGAAGTCCAAGGACCACCCACCTCCATCCAGGTCTAGTAAGGTGAGCATCCACGAAACTGCCTAGGCTCCCACAAAACCACTAGGTCCAGTAGAATCAAAAACCCGTTGCCATTGTTCTTGAGGTCTCAGTAGTCCTCCTTGTCCGCTATGTTCAGCGAGACCAGTTTTGACCCAGGCTTTTTCAGACCCAGGCCAGCTGGCCTTGGTGAGTTCCCGATCCCCATTGTCTCAGTGTATGGGTGCACCCCTCCCAGTCCTAAGTTCCTTGCTTGTGCTCTCTCTCCTTCTGCTCCTGATTTGGACCTTGAGATTTCAGTCCGGTGCTCCAATGTGGTTCTCTGTCTCTGTCTCCTTTCATCGCCTGATGAAGTTTAATATTCAGGAGAAATATTCAGGATTTTCTTTGGGTTCTCCTTCTTATTTAGCTTCTCTAAGAACCCAACTTATAGGTTCAATGTCCTTTATTTATGGCTAGAAACCAAATATGAGTGAGAACATTCCATGTTCCTCTTTTTGGGTCTGGCTTACCTCACTCAGGATGGTGTTTTCTATTTCCATCCATTTGCCTGCAAACTTCAAGAAGTCCTTGTTTTTTACTGCTGAGTAGTACTCTAATATGTATATATTCCATACTTTCTTCATCCATTCTTCAATTGAAGGGCATCTAGGTTGTTTCCAGGTTCTGGCTATTACAAACAATGCTGCTATAAACATAGTAGAGCATATACGTTTGTTGTGTGATAAGGCCTCTCTTGGGTATATTCCCAAGAGTGGTATTGCTGGGTCCATGGGTAGGTTGATCCCAAATTTCCTGAGAAACCTCCACACTGCTTTCCAGAGTGGTTGCACAAGTTTGCATTCCCACCAGCAATGGATGAGTGTACCCCTTTCTCCACAACCTCTCCAGCAAAGGCTATCATTGGTGTTTTTTATTTTTGCCATTCTGACAGGTGTAAGATGGTATCTTAAAGTTGTCTTGATTTGCATTTCCCTGATCGCTAAGGAAGTTGAGCATGACCTTAGGTGTCTTTTGGCCATTTGAACTTCTTCAACAGGAGAATTCTTAACTGAGTAAGTCCTCTTGGCACCCAGACTGGTATTTGGAATCACAGTTAATGGAATATATTTTCAAAAAAAAATCTGATTTTTCCCACCTCTTCTTTGTTTTAATAATTTGTTCAAAATGTAAATGCCCTCCCCCACAGGAAGCCCGGCAAGGAATTAATAGAGGAACCCTGCTATCTGGACCTTCAGACATTGTCCTGGCACTTTCCATGGTCCTGACATGGCCACACTGGTTGAATGCTGAAATGAGCCTGTCCCCAAGGAATCTCAGCCTGGGGTGAAGGATGGCATTGCACACTTCTTCCTGGACGTCTGGGGAAGTAGCTGAGGTCTGCATGGGCGGCATATAGAGTGAGCATCTTCTCAGTGGGAGCTTGGGGAGTGTGAGTGACATGCAAGTCTACAGAGTAAGCCATGTGGAGAGGGGAGCTCACAAGACACTGGTGGGTGGACAGAAACGCTGCTGAAAACTGGCAACTTTGGGCTGAGTTCCTCTGAGACAGAGAAACATGGACTCATAGCTTGAGAACAAAAAACTGGGAGGGATGCAGTTGGATGGTTCTAATTCTTACTGTGCCCATTCTTAAGCCAACAGATATTTCATTCCGTCGCACAAAGAAGGGTGCCAGGTAGCTGACTTCCATGGGATTCATGCTATAGACTGGATGCCTGGACATCATCCGTAAATTATAACTCAACATTTCTCTGGCCTTTGACCTTTTATAAAGATGGTTTCTCTTTTGGTATTAGGGTGGCTCCCACTCCAGCTGTAAGAGTGTCTCAGAGCAGACTGTCAGCAATATTCTAACTAGTGGGTCAGCCAGCTAGGACCCCACTGCTCAACTGTGCTGTGGAAAACCATAGCCTAAACCATGGCAAACCAAAGAATGAGACTTCATGAGGGAAACTGAAACATAAAAAATAAAAAATTAAAGCTTAGAGAGAGAAATTGGGGTTCAACCTGAAGATCTGAAAAGCAAAACAGACAGCCACCGGCTCCTACCTCAGTCTGAAACAGCCATCCTGCCTCCCGGAATCTCAGAATGAGACTGTGTCTGAGAGCTGTCTTGCCCTGTCTTATATTTCTCCCTAGGGCTGGGATTAAGGCATGCACCACCCGATTTCTATGGCAACTAGGGTGGCTACTGGGATTAAAGGTGTGTGTTACCTTAATCTAGTCTGTAAAGCTGAGCAGTGAGACTGTTTTACCCTTGGATCTTCAGGCAGTCTTTATTTATTAAAATACATTTGAAATGCAAGGAGACTTTGCCCAGCATCTCTGGGGATCCCAACCAATGAACGGCAAGGGCTCTAGGTTCCCTCCTCTCCCAGATTCATACCTGCTCACTCCCGTGCAAGCAGTGACCATCTTGCCACGTTTCCCCAGTTTATCTCAGCTTCAGTTGATAACCAGTAGTCCCCTCTCCACTGCCCAGGACATCCAACTCCAGATCTCCTAGCCTGGCCAGGTAAGAAGTCACTTCTGGCTAAAGTGTATCTTTACTATCTTAGACCACTTTTGATCTGTCTTATGGTTCTAGGACAGTCTCTAGGGACTTGTAATGTCCCACCTAGTCCCTGAGAAGGACAGAGCCAGCCCGCAAATCCCACCACCAGCCCCAGCTTCAGAAGTGCAAACTACACAAAGGAGCCATGACCTTACCTCCGCCTTCTTACTCTGCCTGGCTTCCCCTGGGAGCGAGGTGGGTTCTATCCTTAAGCCAGGTGCCAAAGCCCTGCCGTACTGGGAATGAACTGAGAGCTTGCAAACTTCCGGATACCCTGGCCTCCCATTAGGGGCTGATTTAATTGACTTGGATCAGGGCTTGGTTCAGGCTTTTTTGTGTCTCTTCATAACCTGGTGGGCGAATTGATGTGTAGACAGGACTGAGAACCCTTATTAAGTCAGACCTGCGGGCTTTCTCCTCTCTTTTGGAGTAAGCCTCTGTGCCCCAGGGCTCCCGAGCTTGCCTTTTGATAAAACTGAAGCTGTCTGGAGCTTGAAAGTCCTCAGAGAGACCTCATTCAGGACTGCATGGCTCTGAAGAGATTTTTTAAAAAAAAATTTAACAGTCAATCAAAGATCCCTTTTTGTTTTTACTGTCTCACCTTTAACCACAGAAACTTTACAGCGTGTGGGTGGAGCCCTGAGAGTTATTATTACAGGGGACTGAAGCCTCTTGTCATAACCACCATGGAGTCTGTCAGGAGACAGGCTACACCTAGCATGCTGGGGTATAGCTAGGCAGCGAGAAAAGTCTCTCTTTGTCGATTCAGCCCGAGTTCCCCAGCACACATGGCATTCTGAGGTGAGGACGCAAGTGGATGATGCAGGATGCCGAGTCATCTAAGGGAAGGCCTACTCTGAGAGTCACCTTCTCCACGCAGGGGCCTAGATAGCACATCCAACTGTGCACTCTTCAAACTGCAATGCCTTGGAGTGGACCATGCGAAGAGAAGTCTACCAAACGCAGAGTCTGGCTGTAGGCAGAGGGTGCAGGAAAATGCCCCACCCCAACCTCGGCTGTGCTCACTGGCACATACAGTGGATGAACAAGGGTTGGGGCGAAGGTTTGGCTGAGCATCCAGAACGAGTGGAGCCTCAGTCAACCAAGGTGATGAGGACGGAGCTCTGAAGATAGTGTTCACCAGAGGAGGAGTCCGAAAGACTCATTCTATTCTGTCCTTTCCATGGGGCTAGGGCTTACCTCCTGAGTAGGTTGAACACTTTAAATCCAGGGCAAATATCTGGGGGGTAGAGATTCTCTGAAAGACACCCAGAGACAATCAACACTAAATTTCCTACTAAACAAGTACAAAAGAATCTTGGGGGAAAGTTAAGATTACTCCGAAGAAGCAAAAAGGTGACATTTCTTCAAGATGTCCCTGTCATGCAAATCTTGAGACTGGAGACTCCTCTCTTCAAAGGCTCAGAACTCCCAGCGCCAGGAACAGGAAAGGACCAATTATCTTGGCATCAGCAGAAGTTCTGAAAAGAACACTTTCCTTTGAGGGTCAACCTGGGCTCTGGGTAGACCAGTCCCTCTTACCCCCAGCGCAAGGACAGGTGGAGTGCACACACTGTGTCTCTGTTGGGTCATCTGTGACTCCCAGTGAGTATCTCTGGGCGTGGGAGCTCTCTACTCAATGACCCCATATCTCCTGCTATGAGTCACTCCTGTCTCCCCATCCTTGGTTGTAGCTATGTATGAAGTGTGTCCTCCACAGTCTGTAGTCAGATTTCAGCACAGTTATCTTAGGATGGTGGGGAAGTAGACAAATCAGGAGTGAGAGCAAGGAGGTGTCTGTGGGGGATAACCAGAGCAAAAAGGATGTGTCCTTCATTAATGGTCCTCTCTTGGGGGGTATTCATTCACACTGCAAACCGCAAGTTAGTATAAGTATTAACTAAATAAAATTAACCTGGGGTCAGGAGGCTGCATGACAACTGGTTGACAAAAAGCAACCATAGAGCACCCAGAGGGCATCCGGGAGAGATGGAGAAACATAGGAAGAATAGAGTGGGCTTTGGAGTGGTGTAGCTTTGTGTGGTTTTTGCAGAGCAGAAGCATGGGTCTTCTATGGGCTAGCAAAGAGAGAGGCCTAACTAGTTGCTACTTAGCCTCTCTGACCTCACAATCTCAAGTCTTTGAGTCTCAGGTGTTATTCATAATTAGAACAGCTACCTTTAGTGGAAGCAACAGGGACCATGCCTGCGGGAGCAGAATTCTTACCAGGCTAGAGAAGCAGACCAGTAACTGCGGAGCGGCAAATGCTGGCTGAGACAGCAGTAGATTAAGGCACAGTCATCGTGCCAAGGTTAAAACAACAAGCCCCACTAATCTATCTGCAGAGGTAGGAAGAGTCCAGTTACATTTGTGGTGTTTATTTGTGAACAACTGTAGTTTTAAGCTGTTAAATTGAGGACGGTTCCCTTTTGCCACTGAGATCAAATGGGCATAAGAAAACGAAACAGGAGCACGGAGGTATTCCCTGATGCTCCCCGTGTTCTCTATTATGATGGTTTGGCCGGACCCTGCTCTCAAACACCCCGTTATCTGGAAAGCCCCAGAACCCGACATAGATTCCAATCCAGCCAGCCAGCCAGCCAGCTTGCTTGCTGCCTCTCCCAGCTTTGCCTTCTCTGATAAATGAGTTGGGTGTTTTGAAAAGACTCCTGTTTCAAAACACATTCTGAGTTGCACCAGCAGGCATTGAAATGCAGGGTGCTCTGGCCTCGCCTCCCAACCTCAGATCACAGCCCCATAGCATTTTCTCAAACTGTCAGCGTAGTGAGGTCTCTCCTGGACCCACCTCTCCCCTGCTGTGAGCTGGAAGGCTTTTGGTGCCTTTCAATATATATATATATATATATATATATATATAATGAAAATCTTGTGTCAAGTTGAAAGCTGTAAGTCAAACAAGTAATTTTGAGAACACGCAGAAACTTTGGTTGATGTTTATACAGAATAAAGGCTCCTCGCCGAGAGTTGAGCTGTAGGCTGGTTCTACATAATCCAATAATTTTTTTCCCAGCAAATTGGTTCTTGATGTTAAACCACTGAAAGCGCGGTATCAATCACCTCCCCTCTTGCTGTTTCTCTGCTGCCTGATCCTTTTGCTCCTCCAATAGCTGCAATTAATTATCCACGCTTCAGTCCTTGCCAGCAGAGCTTGAGCTTCCCCCTCGAGGGGGCAGAGAGGCTCATGGCCTGACGTTCAGGAGTCAAGCCAGAGGTCTGCAGCGGGGTTCTCCCTTCATCTGGGAGCCCGTCAATCTCACAAAGACCTTGATTCCTTTAAAGTCAGTTGCATTTTCTGTTCTGCCTTGCTGTGTATTGTACAATCTTGGTCTTGGACTAACTTAAAAAAAATTCTCTTAAGGGGGAAGTAGAAGGCGATTGTGTTGCTTATGTGCAGCTGTGTGAGAACAAAGAGGCTCATCCCAGCCCTGGATGGAAGCTTTGCCTGATGGGCCGCAGACATCCTGGGAGGAGCAGTTGAGTCTGGGAACTGGGAATGCACCTGTTCTTTGTCTTGTGAATACTCAGTAGGGCCTGGCAAGCCACCCATAATCACACATTTTCATTTTGCTGCTGGGAAATAGCCAGGCTAAGAGGGACGAATGGAGCCTTTGAACAGCTCCACATGAGATGGGAGTATGTTCGGCTGCCAAATGAATTTTGAGCCATAATGAAGAAAAATGAAAGTATTAGGTCTTTTGATTTAGGGGTTGCAGATAGGAGATGGCAGTGGTCTGTTCTCACCCTCTGTTTTTTTGTTTTGGGTTTTGATTTGTTGTTTGTTTACATGCTGGTCACCACTAGAGATCCAGAAGAGACCTGTCCCCATTGCCCTCTGGTGTTGCTAGGTAGAAAACTTATCTTCTCCAGGGGTGAATTCAAGATCACAGAGACATGGAATTGCAATATGGAGTGCAGGAGAGGGGCTAGCTTCCTCAACAGACACAGAGCAACTGGGGTTGAGGGCTGTGGCCCCTCCAGGAGTTCTGATACAATAGGTAAATAGGAAGAGGACCCTCTGCTCAGGCTGAGTGAGGAACAGGCACCTGTCACTTCCAACTTCACAGTCCTGACTCTCTACTCCCCCTGAAGCTTCTCAATCAATTTCTCCTCAGACTAGCTCCCTTTCTTCTTCCTCTACATCAGGCATTAGGAGCCAGGGAGCTTCCTGGTCTGCAGACAGACAGAAAAGAGAGTCTAAATACATTCAAGATAGCAACTTCCACCACCACCATCTTCTTCTTCTTCTTCTTCTTCTTCTTCTTCTTCTTCTTCTTCTTCTTCTTCTTCTTCTTCTTCTTCTTCTTCTTCCTCTTCTTCTTCTCCTCCTCTCCCTCCTCCTCCTTCTTCTTCTTCTTCTTCTTCTTCTTCTTCTTCTTCTTCTTCTTCTTCTTCTTCTTCTTCTTCTTCTTCTTCTTCTTCTTCTTCTTCTTCTTCTCTACCCTCACCTTGGACAGAGACTTTTCTCTTTTAGAGGGAACTGTTGAGCAGGACTTTCAAATCTCCCAGCAGCATAATGCTGTAGCTGGACGCAATCAGCACCCCTTGCTTTGTCTAGATTATCTAACTCCTAGCAATATCCCAAAGAATCAACTCCTAAGAAGAAAGAAAGCTCATCCAATCCCCAAACACAAAGCATCCTCAGCAGGTTGGAACACCATTTTTGGCTTAACTTTCCAATCTGGGTAGTTATGCCTGTTATGAATTTGCTGGGGTCCCGAGAAGCTTGCTGCAGGGTTCCGGTGGATGGTCCCAAGCCATGTGTCAGCAGGCTGGTCCTAAAGACAGTGAGTCCCTGGAAAGTGCAAGTTCCCAGCTGCAAGCGGTGTGGACAGGTGGTGGGTGGGAGGCACATGGACAGACACATTGTACAGAATAGAATTGGATATTTATTAGTTGAATTATGGGGGCGAAGGTAAAAGGGGAGAAGGGAGTCAGGGAAAGAGAGAGAGGGAAGAGAGAGAAGAGGATAGAGAGAAAGAAAGAAGGGGGAGCGGGAAAAGAAACAGAGAGAGAAGCCAAGATGGTGAGGGAGGGAAGGGCTTCAGGGAGTGGGCATGGCTTGTCTCTTAAAATGATGAACAATCATAGCAATGCCCACACATATGTGTGTATATGTGTGCATGTGTGTGTGTGTACATTGAGTGTGTGCATGCATATGCACATGCTCTTGCTTTCAATAAAACTTGGACCTTGCTTTCCCTGACTTTTTAGTATTTAAATTGATGTCAAGAAAGAATCCACTCCTAAAACCTTACACAGCATTGCCCTGCAAATACCGTCCATCTGTCCTGACTCTCTGGACAGAGTCAACCTTCCTAGTGGTAAGCAAGAAGTCAAATACATTCTTTCTCTATGACCATTACGCCAACCTCAGGAATGGCTGTCCACCCTGTATGAATATCTAAGGGGGCAGATGTTGCTCCTGGTATCTAAAATGACAGGAAGCCTTAATACCTGGACTTTCAGCTCTTCGTGTAAGGAAGAAGGAAAGGAAAGTGGCTCCACTTCATCTTCTCTTGGCAGGAAAAGGTAGATACACAGAGGAAAGAGTGTCTTTGTAAGTATGAGATAAAGATTTTAATTGGTCCAGGTTCCCTCTTCAGAAACCAGTACATGTTTGCTTGGCTCTAGTGCTTTGAGACAACCTTGGTCTAAGAACCATGCTACAAAAACGTCACTTTGAGTAAATACAGCCATTCCTCAGCTACAGAACAGCTTTCAAGAAGGCTCTGAAATGCTAAGAATGCTTTACTTAATCAGCATCAGGGATGAGAAGTAATAATCTCGGGCCAGGATCCTCATAAGTAGAAACTAGGTTTAGATGGAGCCACAATGCTCTTTATTGCCTGTAGTCTCTCCTCTGCTTTTCACACGAGTTATCATGACTTAGCTGAAATTGGTTTGGGGCAATTTTAAGTCAACCTAATCTGTACTCTGACTTCCACAGCATGTTGCCAACTGTGTCAGCAAGATAATCTTTCCCTCTATTCCTCGGGTGAGGGTGCTAAATGAAGGCCATTTTCCAGAGGCTCTTGACCTTAGATGCCTTCAGCAAGATGTGCGAGCCCATGGTGGCTCAAGTGTGTTGATTGCAGACTTGGGAGCACTTGACTTTCCTGAGCTCGGGATGCTGTATCTATAGGCATCCCAACAAACCTGCCACTAGGAGACCCAGAGAGAAGTGTCTGTCTTTGTCTCTCTGTCTCTCTCCATCTGTCATTCTCTTTCCTTCTCTCCGTGTATGTGTGTGTGTGTGTGTGTGTGTGTGTGTGTGTGTATTGAGTCACAAAGAAGTAGCCAGTGGCCCAACATGAACATCAGGTGATGTGAATATGGTGGATTCCTATACAAGCCACTAAACCCTGGACATGCAGGTCTTTACTACATAGAGACAGGATAGTCTAGCATTCATTGATGCAAAAGCACAACTCTCAACTCAAAGAAAATAAGAGGTAATTTTGTTCTGAAGCAAAAGTAGTGAGTGACCATGGCCCTGAAAGCCTGTTTCAGATTACCCCAGCCCATGCTTTTCAAAACAGAAGTCCTTTCTTAGAGTTTATAGTAACAGAACAAAGAAAGCCATAAATCAAGGCAATTTGAAAACACATTGGTGAGTAGTCAGAGAAGGAGATTGAAGCCAGGCTGCCGGGCCTCAGATGTTATCTGATAGCATTCTTAGCCCTTTGATGGGTGGAGAATGGGGCTTTTTTTTTTAAAGTAAATACATTGCTAAGGTTTTTATCTGTTTGCTGTGACATTGGGTTCAGCTTTATCTGCTACTTACAGGATGTTAGGTCTGACACTGAGGTGGGCCAGGAATGGCTGTTTGGTATACTAAAGATCTCCTAAGATAAACTGTAATTAGGTTCTGAACTTCAGCATTCCAAACTCTCCACATTCATTGAAGTTTTTAGTCAGTCCATCATCCCGAGCACACAGCTTCTTCCCAGTTTTTATTTGCATCTGAAAGGGAGGGAACATCAGTTGAGAAAATGCCTCTGTAAGATGTAGCTTTGAGACATTTTCTTAATCAGTGATTGATGGAGGAAGGCCCAGTCCATTGTGGGTGATACCATCCCTGGGCTGGTAGTCCTAGGTGCTATATAT
>NW_026067909.1:6474571-6644571 GCF_014885135.2 Alexandromys fortis | reverse complement strand
TGCATCTGAACCCTACCATGAGGTTTATACATATGGTCATTGTGATGGCTTTGTCCAAACCACGGCAACATCGCTGAACTAGTGAGGAGCCAAGAGAAGATCAGAAGGCTTACAAATATTAACTCTTGTCTTCCCACCGCCACCCAGTTAAGTGTTATGTAATAACTTGCAGTCCTTGGCTCCTTTACTGGGGAAAAAGGGGGCACACAGAGACTATATGTCCTGTCCTTAGGGATGCCACAGATGGATGTCCCACTGTGAGTCTCCAGCCCACCTTTGTAGACCTCAAATCTCAACACACCTGCCCCTCTGCAGACAATCACTCTCCTTGGAGAAGGGATACCTCGGTGGGGATAGCAAAAGGTCGGCTATCCTTTTCCTCCCTGAGCTGGAGACTGTAAATCTACTGCTGGTGCTGACTGACTGCTCCCGCTTTCCTCTGCTGCTCCTTTTCAGCACATGATTTGTTCGGGAAAAATTACATGGTTGTAATGCTATTTCTTTGTGCTGACAAGAAGCAAAATGGCTTCATAGGCCAGGGGGATGGGAGCGCACTTATCTTACGCAGTTCAGCGCTTTGGGTCATTACTGAGCATTTACCTGGAGAAGCCCTTGAATTGGGAGCTAATGCCACTGTAAATGGATTTGCAAATGTGCTCGGCACAGTCCAGGTGGAGTGCTACCTGTGCTAGTGGACTGTTATTCTGTAATTCTCACAATGGCTCCGCTCATTGTGCCAGGATATTAGCTGCTTATTGCCTGTTTGGGGTTGAAGAACTGGGCACCATTTGCTTATAGGAAACCACAGGAGCATGCCAATGCCAACCTGGGGGTGGGAAATCTGTCATAAGTGATGTGCTCCACGTTGAGGTTTTTTTTTTTTTTCTTCAGCTTTTTGGTCCCTCCTGTTAAATTTTTTAGAATAAAAACTAGCTCTTTTTGCTGTAGTTAGAGCTGGGGAGATGTCTCAGTGAACCAAGCACAGCACAGCACGGCATGAAGACCTGAGTCTGAACCCCCAGAACTCACATGGAAGCTGGCTGTGCTAGGATGTGTCTGAAATCCCAGCGCTCTTATATTAAGATGGGTGCATGGAGATAGGTGAATCCCTAGAAGGTCTCAGGCAGTGAAGAGGAAAACAATAGAGACCTCCACCTCAAGTAAGTTGTCCAGGGACCTGATAACCACAGGCTGCCCTCTGACTTCCACACATGTGCAGAGGCTAAGACCACTTCTGCACTCACACATAAGAACTGTGGACACCGATACAAACAGGCATAGCGACCACACAAGCGTGCGCACGCACACACACACACACACACACATACATACACACTCACTCATACAGAAGAACTGTGAACACAGACATGTAGGCACACAGACTATATACATACACATAAGAACTGTGAACACACACTCACTCACACAGAAGAACTGTGAACACATACAAAAACAGGTACACAGAGTACACACACACACAAAGACACACATACACACTCACTCATACACAAGAACTGTGAACACAGACACATACAGGCACACATTCTACAGACACACATAAGACCTGTGAACACACATTCACAAATAAGAACTATGAAACACAAATAGATACACAGACTACACACACACACACACACACACTTACACACAGTGTGGGGAGTACCTTTACTGAACTAGACCAACAAGGGACCAGTGAGTAGGAAATCAGCCATCTGGGGAGACAAGGCACCCTGTGATGGTCACGATGGGCTAGGTCGTGCTGAATCATGTAACCTTGGCAGCCAGGGAATGCTGCTGTGCACAGTTCTACTGTCAATAGGCTGCTGGCCCAGCCCCATTTTGGCTTTCTGTAGACAGTCAAGGGAGAAATGCCCTCACTATGGAACCAGACATAGGCCGTGTGCACACTTGACACCATCCTTCAGTCAGTACAGAGCACACCAGACAGCTGAGCATCAGGGACCTGAGAACCCTTCCGTGTCACTGCATGAACTCAAGATCCAGCAAGGTTCTGAGAACATAAGGTCTCACTGGGTCATCTAAGGGGGCCCTGCCAGGAAGAGAGAGGGGCTGGGCAGTTGAAGACTGTTTCCTGTCCACCAGTCCTGCCCATCAGAGTTCAGAACATTCTTCATAGAATTCTGAGTTTGGGAGATGGACCAAGCAAAGGCCTAACCCAAAAGGAAAAACAGACAGATACGACGCAAAGCCAGGTGGATTCTGGGGCGCTGCCATCTTCACCCCTACTGCGCTCAACTCAAGCCCTGCCCAACTGGGAAAGAGCTGTGCCGGAGCTGAAGGAAATGGTGAAACCCAGCGGAACACGCGGGTCATGGACGTGACAGGGCCGATCCTATGAAAGCGAAATTAAACATCTTCACTGAGGGAAAATCCGGTCTTGTCCCGGTTTCCTTTCTTACGATGGAAAAGAAGTCTTCAAATCCTAGAGAAAAGAAGTTTTGCCTGTGGCAAAGAATGTTCTATAAATGTCCACTCTGCCGGAAATGCAGATTGCTTTAAGGTGTGAATTGCAATTTATCAGTGTCGGTGTTCTCTGTATCCAAGACAACTGCCTCAAACACAGTGGAGATAAACAGACAACGTGGCCACAAGAATGCTGGCTGGGCGAAAGCTATGGGAACGAATAAGCAAATTACTATTATTTGACACCAGTCTCCCCGCTCCATTTCCAGCTAAGGAAACACACGGAGGCGGGACTTGAGTTCTCCTTGAGAAAAGGAATCAGCCCGAACATGTTTGAAATCAAACAGAGCAGAAACCATCTCTGCTGGAAAGTGATGAATGCAAGAGACATGACAACTCAGACCAGTGCTACCCTGATGGTTTTTCTCACCCTAGATACATGCTGTCCGCAACTTTATCTAGTTTACAGACTGCGGACAAGGGGCAGAGTGATTGCATCTCCCTTCGAGGTTCAGGTCTCAGGATTGGCACTCGGTCCCCCACCCCCTTACATCTCTGCCTGTTTCAACTTTCAGCATCAGGGTGATTCCTGGCTTCCTGCATCAGGAGCATGTGGCAGAGCTAAACGGAAAGAATAAAGCTCCACACAGAAATGTCTAACGAAGGAGCAGCAGAGTCCATCTGGAGAGAAGCTCTGTGACACGGCTGTGCGCTTATCCAGGGAGTTTGGCGGCACGTTAAGTTCTGCTGTCCCATTTTGAAGGACATGAAGCTGCCACCATCAAATACCATGGCTTTTCCCTGCACCTTGTTTGGGGCCTCCACTCCACGGGTATCAGGCTTCCCAGCTCTTGGCAGAACCACGATTAGTCCAGGGCAAAGAGCAAAGTGCAAAGGAGAATGGAGTGGCCTGCATTGTGTCAATCCCCAGGCTCCCAGAAGTGGGTGGAGATTTCCAAAGGATGTCTCCGCCCAGTGTCACATTTAGGCTTCGTTCAAAGTGACACAAAATAAATCCAGTCATCTTGAAACCAAGCACATCTCTGAAAAAAAAAAAAATCCTTCCCTTTATCCCTCCAGTACAAGACAGCAAAACCTCATCATTTTCTTTGCTAGCACACCGGAATTTTAAAAATTGATCCCTTTCACCCAGGCAGGGTGACTCGTGCCTCTAATCCCAGCATTTAGGTGGTGGGGGAAAGGAAGAAAGAAGTTCAAGGCCAGCTGGAGATATACAAGACTGTCTCAAAAATACAAATGTTCCCTTGAAAACTTATAAAACTCCTCTGCCGCCTGTAGTTTGCAAGGTTCTCATGTGTGACAGGGCAAGATGGTACAGAGGCTCCTCCATCTTGCATTCTTGCTGAGGCCATTTCAGGTTTAGTTAGAATTTGATCTCCTTGATGGAGAATCCTGCAGAGAATTACTCAACCCTGTTCTGGTTACCCGAGGTCCAGATACCCCAGCTGACTATCTCAGCTTCTATTAAACTGCCTGCCTATGCAGAACCCCCTCCAGCTAACTGCTTGTCTTCACTTGGTAAACTGCTTTCGCCCCCGCAGCTACCAAGTAAGATGCCAGGATGTGGTTTTTGTCTTAAAAAAATCTCCATGCTCTGGCCTACACTTAGGTCTTGAATATCTGAGTTTAGTCCCAGTCTGCTGAAACTAAGACTTTCAGTTGGCTATAATCACTGTGTCTGAGTAATCATCTCTGGTGGGCAGCTGTGTCTGGGGTGGGGGTGGGGGTCACTTCTGCTGAGCTCCCCATAGCATATGCATTTGTGCAGGTTTTGAACTGAGGGGATGATCTGTGTTGGTAGAACAGGTGTGTTTTTGTTCTGAGGGACATTTTTTTTTCTTAAGTCAGCTCTTCACAGAGGAAATGGAGCCTATGGCCCATCCATCAGATGTAAGAAAAGTCTTTATAGCTTGTGCTTCAATAGAAAACCTATAGCTTTATTAACTGGTGACAGCCAAATTCCAATCTACCTTGTGAAATAGCCTATTTTCCTATGCTTTTAAAACTGCTGCTTCTGGACCTGAAGCAATAGGCACGGTGCTGCAGGAAGGGCTGGGCTGCCCAAGGTTGAATACTAGAGTGTTTTGGAGGGCACCAGAAACAAAACACCATGCTTGACATGTTCTAACCTTCTCTATGGTCGTGACTGGACAAAAGACTATTTTTATAGCCCTTCTCCATACACTGTGTCTCCTATGCCTTTAATAAAGGAAGCAGTGTGAGATTAGCCCAGATGACCTTCACAATAAGCCAGTTCACGGTGTGGGCAGGCGCCTTGCTGTCCTCCAGCAGGACCCAGTGATGGGTACACCGATACCTTTGCTGTCAGAGAGACTAAGCTCTTGATGGTGACTCAGAGAAACAGTATGGAGCTAAACTCAAGCTATGTGAGCTGCCAGCAGCTGTGGGCATGCCATACAAAAGACTGCTTCCTTCAGCATTGGCTAGAGGGGTGGAGTAAAGAGTGAGAGGCAGAGTCACGGCTGGCATTTACCGATCTAGCTGCGGGAGAGCCTTTTAAAATTGGGTTGAAGAAACATCAACAAGCAAATAGCAAGTGTGTGGCATCCCGGAGACAATGATTTAGGGAGGTGGCAGAGTAGAAGAACCCAGAGAAGAGACTGCGGACTTCTGACCCAGAAACTGGAGCAGGATTGGTGGAGTGACCCTCAGAGAGGCAAGTCTGGTCTACTGTTGCTGCTGTGCTAGCATCAAGGACATCAGGGAAGGGAGCCAAGTTTGCCAGACCTAGCAACAGAGGAGGAAATGGTGGTCTCAGAACTGTATTTCAAAGGCAACACCCAAGATCGGTTCAAGGAACAAGGGGGGAAAAAAGAGATCAAACTCCAGCCAGGTGTGTCACTGAGACCATCTGTTGCTGAATGGAGACGGTCATGGTTGAGCCCACTCTGAGAGCACCGAGAAAGACCCAACTGGAAAGATGAAATGTCCTTGTCCTGCTCCTGCCTTGCTGCTCCATTGAAAACCCTCATAATGGGTCCTGAGGCAGAAGCTGCAGAAGAACAGGGCTGGGATGGGAGAGGCAGCATTGCTTCCCCAAGCTTGGGTGGAGGCTGCTTTGGAAGTAAGGGGCAGTGGGTACTGAGTACTGGTAGCTCAGCCCAGTCCCTGACTGCTCGGGCTCAGCAAGATCCTACGTGTGTAAGCGCTGAGACTCTGCAAGACATGAGCAACTCAGCTCCTCTTACTCCGAGGCCAAGCTTTCCACAGCCGTTCCCTTTCTGGCCCCAAATGATGAGGCACAGAGTCCTGAAGGTCACCCGGAAGACATTGTTTATTCTATGTACCTCCATCAGCCATGTTTTAGTTAAGATTTCTATTGCTGTGAAGGCACACCATGACCACAGAAAGTCTTATAAAGGAAAATATTTCATTGAGGTGGCAGCTTATAGTTTAAAGGTTCAGTCCATGGTCATCATGGTGGGGAGCATGGCAGTGGACAGACAGACAAGGTGCTGGTTACTTTTTGATCAGAAGTCGACTGGGTGCTATCTTGAGCCTAGGAAACCTCAAAGCCCACCCCACAGTGACACGTTTCCTGCATCAAGGCCATACCTACTCCAACAAAGCCACATCTAATAGTGCCCCTCCCCATAAGCTTATGGGGACCAGTTACATTCAGACTACTGCAAGCCTCCTGGGGTGATCACTGACCAAAACCAGAGGCTTCTCTTCCAGCCCTGTGGATTTGCCTTCTATGACAAAAGGGACTTCTCCAATCTGGCTCATAAGCAAACGATGGGAGAGGAAGATAGTCATAGGATAGCCAGGTTCTAATAACAAAGCCTAATCACATCATGGGGGGCCACACAGGAGGGCAAAGGAGATGGAAACAGAAGAAGCAGACAGTGTGGAGATGTTGTGGCCCTTTTCTATGGTGGAGGCCGCCGTTCCTTGATGCTTGTCCCTGCTCCTGTCCTCACTCTCAGATCCACCTCATTTGATTTCTTACTGAGGTGACACTGGCCTTTGTATCTGCAGGGTGGCAGCCTTCAGTGGTCCACTCCTTTCTTCTTGGCTTTCTCTGTGCTGGTTGCTATGGATTCTATTAGTTTCATTGTGAATTCCAGAGGTGCTGAAGCAATGACATTCCAGGGCCCAGGCTCATAGTCCCTGCTTTCACCATGCCAGCCAGTCTCTTATACCATTGGAACACCCACCCAGGAATTTTCCTGAGTCTGCCTTCCACACTGATGTCAAGAGACATTCCAATTGTCAGTGGCTGTTTCCACTTTATCTGTAAGACTCACAGATGGATTACTAAGTACTATAGTTTGAATGTGTGCCTCATCCAAAACCTAACGAAATTTAATTGCCAGCATAAAAAAAAAATTAGAGGTTAGAATCTTCAAATCTGGCTAGGGCTTCAGGGCTCCACCTTTGTGAGTACATTCATACTCACACAGAGCTTTGTGCCTCTACCCCAGTGAGGCCTCTTCTCACCGTCCTCTTTCATCTCATTCCCCCACTGCGAGGTACACAAGAAAGTCTCTCACCATCTTAACAGTGAACTCCCCAGCTTTCAAAACAATGAAGTGAAATCCCCATTTACTATTAATGACAGTCTTAGGTGTTCTATTACAGCAACAGAAATGAAATGAGGGTAGACCCGGTAGCAACAGGAAATGTTGGTGCTTCTATTCTGACCTCTATCATCACACACCCTGACTGGAGGATCGCTCATTACGTAGGTGACATATTTGATCACGGGGCTCCACCCACTCAGGATCCTGCCAGAAAAGAGCACTTCATGGAGGCTTCTAGCAACGAGTCTCTTTGGTAGAGCTGGCGCAATAATGGGTGAGCCTT
Organism: Alexandromys fortis; assembly: GCF_014885135.2. Classification (NCBI taxonomy): domain Eukaryota; kingdom Metazoa; phylum Chordata; class Mammalia; order Rodentia; family Cricetidae; genus Alexandromys; species Alexandromys fortis. The sequence continues at coordinate 6,637,296 of NW_026067909.1, read as the reverse complement.
CTGCTGCCAAGGGAGTTATTCTGTTCTCACACCCCTTTACTACAAAATGGGTTTTCTGGTCAGAGTGGCATCGTGTAAAAGCGCGGTAGCGAATACGGGAATTCATCAAGCCTGCGTGTGATTGCTGCAGGAAGTGCTGGGCCACGGAGAGCAAAGCCACATCCAGAAGCAGTTCAATCTCATCAGCCTGAGCCAGGTGCCACACTATTGGCAGGCTCGGCATGCACATCACGACACCCAGGAAAATCTGGCCTGGGAAATACACACTATGGCTTCATTATCGCGTGGCCACTTTCTATCAATATTTGGGCCCACAGAGAAAGCTTAGGGTGCCTGGGGAAAGATAGAGTGTCTGTCATTTCTCTTTCTCAGCTGTCAGTCGCCTCTTCATTGTGCATGCACTTTTGTGAGCTTGCGCTCCTGGCACGGGTACCTTTGTATTCCGTGTCTGTTCTGAGATTTGTACCCACATGTCTTCCCTGTCACCAGCAACGCAGTGCTCTTCCTTTTCTATCCAGGGCCACCCAGGAGAACATCGGAAAGTGGCGGTAGATGAGCAGAGCTTCACACCTCTGGATGTCTCTGAGTTCATACTCACCAAGTTCAGATTTCTGCAGCTTTGGAGAGCCTCCTTTCTTGCCTTTCTGACCATCTCTACTCAGTGTGCTACATGGGAGCTGTCTGTCTCTAGTTGGTTTCTGCATTTCAATCAGAACTAACTTCAAGAAGCAACATCTGTGGAGCAAGAAGAAAGGGGGAAGTGGTGGGGGTAATCCTTGAAAGAGTTAGAATGTGACTCACTCTACAGTGAGATCTGACTCAGAATCACCATAGATTTGAAAGGTCAGTTAAAAATTCAGGAAAAAATCCTGACAAAGCATTGTGAGACAAAGAACCCCCCAAAGATGCCATGGAGTTTATTTTGTGTTGACCATCTAGCGCTGAGTATGGGGCCTGCCCTAAAGAGTGGTTTAGATGCCCTAAGGAGACGCCATTGAAAAAAAGAAACTAAGTTTTCATGTGTAAATGATCATTAATTGGAGGTAGCTTCTGGGTTAGGGATGGGGAATGGGGCTTGTGTCCACTTTCCCTCTCTGCCCTGGGACTTCATCTGGTCCAGACCTGTGCAGGCCCTGTGCAATGCTGCCTCAGCCTCTGTAAGTTCATATGTGTGTCAGTCCTGCTGTGCTTAGAAGGCCTTGTTTGCTCGGTGTCCTCCAATCTTTGACGATTACAATCTTCCTGCCTTCTCTTCTGCAGAGTTCCCTGAACCGTGAGGCAAAGACTCTGATGGAGACATCCAATTTAGGACTGAGTGTTCCAAGATTTATCACTCTCTACTGTGGGTCTCTGTATTTGTTCCCATCTACTTCAGGAAGAAGCTTCATTGATGATGGTTAAGCAAGATGATGATCTATGAGTATAGCAGAATTCCATTAGGAGTCGTTTTGTTGGTATGGTCCTTAAGCAGAACAGTAGTATTTGGCTCTCCCCTAGGCACCTGCCCTACCAAATCTCAGGTTCTAGGCCATTCTTGCAGTGTCTGGGATGGGTTCCATCTCACAGAGTAGGCCTTAAGGCCAATCAGATAGTGGTTGGTTACTCCCACAAGGCTGGTACCACTCTTGCACTCATGCGTCCTGCAGACAGGTCACCACTGTAGGTCAAAGAACTTGTAGCTGAGTTGGTGCTCAACTTTCTCCTTTGGTGGCATGAAGAGTACCTTCCAGTACCATGAACACGAGTCAGTAGGGGTGAAAGCTCTGGGTAGGCACCAACTCAACTTTTCTGTGTTCAGTGAGTTGTATAATTGTCACCTTTAGCAAGAGGGTCACACCATCTGTTTTTGGAGAACAACCAAGAGCCTTGGCAAAAGCACAGGTTTTCAGGGAACCCCTTTTGCCAACAACTCAAGTACACACACCATTCCAGGAAATGAAGGCTTCATTTGGTGATGAGAGAAATATAGTCGGGGCTTCATCACCCAATCATTTGGCAATTCCAATTATGTCACCTTCATATAGGAATATATTGTAGTTAGTTTCTACTGTATTGTTTCCATATAAACCTTCCAATGGCCCTTAGTTTTAGCTGTCTCTCCCTCACCCCCTTTTTCTCCCACTCCACATTTGATACTTCCCTTCCATGCTCACTGTCCCATCCATCCATAACTATCTATTCTATTTTCAATACTCCCCTCCCACCCATTCCTTACTCTATACCTGACCTCTGTGGTAATATGGACTTTAGTCTGCTTATCAAATACTTAACATCTAAGACCCACATATAAGTGAATACACATCATATTTGTATTTTGGGGTCTCAGTTAGTTACCTTAGTCGGATTTTTTTTATCCAGCCCTATAAATTTACCTGGAAATTTTATGATTTCAATTTTTAACAGCTGAATAATATTACATAGTGTACCACATTTTCTTTATCCATTCATCTGTTGATGAACATCTAGATTGTTTCCCATTTCTAGCTGTTATGAAGAGAACAGCAATGAACATAATTGAGTACATGCCTTTGTAATAGGATATAGAGTTCTTTGGGTGTATGCCCAGCAATGGTACAGCTGGATCCATTTCCAGCTTCCTGAGGAACCACCACACTGATTTGCATAGTGGCTATACAAGTCAGTTTGCAGTCTCACCAACAATGGAGGAGTTTTCCCCTTGCTCAAAATCCTCATCAGTATGAGTTGCCGCTTGTTTTATTGATCTTAGACATTCTGACAGGTGTAAGATGAAATCTCAAAGCAGTTTTTATTTGCATTTCCCTGATGACTGAGGATATTGAACATTTTTGAGTGCTCCTCAGATATCTGTGTTTCTTCTTTGGAAAATTCTCTGTTTAGATCTGTACCCCATTTTTAATTCAGTTGTTTGTTTAGATGATGTCCAGTTTTTGAAAAATATATAAAGACAGGTTATTTGTGTATATGCTATGATTTCTAGTTTTGCTGGACACCCCACTCTCTAGGCCCTTGGTACTGGGGCAAAACCCCAAACTTCTCCACCACCTGCCTTAGCTTCACTAGTCAGTCAGCAGGCAAGCCTCCTGCAGGTAAGTGACTCCAACAACCCCCCATCAATCAGACCCTGTAAGCTACAAGTCTCACTCTACCCCAAATCCCATCCATTCCCTATGACCTCAGAGGAATTCTGAAGCACAGACTGTGACTGCACAGACCAGACCAAGAGAGCAGGCCAAGAGAAATCTTAATAGCTCCCTGAGACACAAACCGATATTACAGAGCAGACCAAGAGCATCTTCCTAAGACATAGACAGCGACTACAAGGATTGGACCAAGAGGCAAAGATACTGGCAGTACCAATTGAAAGAAGAGATGAGTAGGCACCAATGCAAGAATTCTTTCAACAACCTAAATAGCAGCATGGTTATACCCAGTGGTCATACAACAGGAAGACCTGATCATCCTTGGTGTGGGATTCCCCGCTAAATGCTGTTAATACCACTAGTTAATAAAGAAACTGTCTTTGCCTAAGATAGGGCAAAAGAATAGAGCTAGGCAAGAAAAACTAAACTGAATTCTGGGAGAAGGAAGGCAGAGTCAGAGAGAAGCCATGGAGCTGCTGCCAGAGACAGACACACTGAAACTTTGCTGGTGGGTCACGACCTCATGGTGATGCACAGATTAATTGAGATGGGTTAAATTAAGATATAAGAGTTAGCCAATAAGAATCTAGAGCTAATGGGATAAACAGTGATTTAAATAATATAGTGTCTGTGTGATTATTTTGGGCTGAGCAGCCAAGAACCAACAAACAGCCTTCCTACTACAATCCTAACCCAGAAAAAGCAGAATAAAATAATCTTAAATATAACTTTATAAGGATGATAGAGACTTTTAAAGAGGAAACGAAAAATTCTCTTAAATAAATGGAGGGAAAGACAAACAAAAAATTGGAAGAAATCAATAAATCTCTTCAAGAAAACCAAGAAAAAAACAATCAAACAGGTGAAGCAAACAGTTCAAACAGTTGAAGACTTGAAAACTGAAATAGAGGCAATAAAGAAAACACAAACTGAGTGAATTCTGGAAATGAAAAATCTGGGCAAACAAATGGGAACTACATATGCAAACATAGCCAACAGAATACAAGAGACAGAAGAGAGACTCTCAGGTGTTCAAGATAATATATAGGAAATAGGTTCATCAGTCAAAGTAAATGCTAAAACCAACAAATTCTTAACACAAAACATCCAGGAAATCTGGGACACTGTAGAAAAACCAAACCATAGAATATAATGGATAGAAGAAAGAGAAGAACTCCAGCTCAAAGGCACAGAATATATATTCAACAAAATCATAGAAGAAAGCTTTCCCAACCTAAAGAAGAGTATGCCTATTAAGGTACAAGAAGCTTACAGAACATCAAATAGACTGGACTGAAAAAGAAAAGTCCCCTCACCATGTAATCATCAAAATATCAATCATATAGAATAAAGAAAGAATATTAAGGGTTGCAAAGAAAAAGGGCCAAGTAACATATAAAGGCAAACCTATCAGAACTACACCTGACTTCCCTATGGAAACCATGAAAGCCAGAAGGTCCTGGACAGATGTGCTTCCAACACTAACAGAACATGGATACAAGTCCAGACTACTATACCCAGCAAAGCTTTCAATCAATATTGAAACAAGATATTCTATAACAAAACCAGATTTAAACAACACCTATCCACAAATTTAGCCCTATAGAAAGCACTAGAAGGAAAAGTCCAACCTAAGGAAGCCACCTACATCCACAAAAATACAGGCAACAGAGATCCTCATACCAGAAAATTCCAAATGAGGGAAACACACAAACACAACCACTAAAAAATAACAGGAATCAACAATCACTGGTCATTAATATCTCTTAATATCAATGAACTCAATAATTCATCTATAAAAAGACACAGGCTAACAGAGTGGATACAAAAGCAGGATCTATTCTCTTGCTGTATACAAGAAACCCACCTCCACCTCAAAGACAGATATTACTTCAAAGTAAAGAGTTAAGAAAAAAATTTCCAATCAAATGGACCTAAGAAGCAAGCAGGTGTACTATTCTAATATCTAACAAAATAGACTTCAAACTAAAATTAATCAGAAGAGATGGAGAGAGACACTTTATATTCATCACAGGAAAAACCCATCAGGATGAAGTTTCAATCCTGAACATTTCCCCCCAAATACAAGAGCAACCACATATGTAAAAGAAATAGTGCTAAAGCTTAAATCTCCACACACTAATAGTAGGAGATTTCATCATCCCACTCTCCTCAATGAGCAGGTCATCAGACAGAAAATTAACAGGGAAATAAGAGAACTAACAGATGTCATGACCCAAATGGATTTAATAGACATCTATAGAATATTTCACCCAAACACAAAAGAATATACCTTCTTCTCAGCACCTCATAGAACTTTCTCTAAAACTGACCACATACTCATACTTAGTTTCAAAGAAAACCTCAACAGATACAAAAAATTTGAATAACTCCCTGTATCATATCAGATCACCATGGTTTAAAGTTACAATTTAACAACACTAATTGAAAGAAACTTACAAATTCATGAAAATTGCTCAATTAAGAACCTCTTCACAATAGCCACAAATAACATAAAATATCTAGGGATAACACTAACCAAAAGAGTGAAAGACCTATTTGACAAGAACTTTAAACCTTTGAAGAAGAAATTGAAGAAGATATCAGAAAATGGAAAGATCTCCCATGCTCTTAGATAGGTAGGATCAACATAATAAAAATGGCAATCCTACCAAAAGCATTCTACAGATTCAATGCAATCCTCATTAAAATCCCAACACAATTCTTCGCAGACCATGAAACAACAATACTCAACTTCATATGGAAAAACAAAAAACACAGGATAGTCAAAACTATCCTGTACAATAAAGGAACTTCCAGAGGCATCACCATCCCTGGCATCAAGCTCTATTACAGAGCTACAGTAATGAAAACAGCTTGGTATTGGCATAAAAACAGACAGGTTGATCAATGGAATTGAATCAAAAGCCCAGATATTAATCCACACACCTATGAATACTAGATTTTTGACAAAGAAACTAAAATTATACAATGGAAAAAAGAAAGGATCTTCAAAAACTGGCAACATGTAGAAGAATACAAATAGATCCATATCTATCCCCATGCCCAAAACTCAAGTCCAAATTGATGAAAGACCTCAATATAAATCTGATCATACTGAGCCTGGTAGAAGAGAAAGTGGAAAGATCCTTCAATGCATGGGCACAGGAGACCACTTCCTTAATACAACACCAGTAGCACAGATACTAAGGGCAACAATAAATAAATGGGACCTCCTGAAACTGAGAAGCTTCTGTAAAGCAAAGGACACAGTCAATAGACAAAAACACAGCCTACAGAATGGGAAAAGATCTTAACCAACCCCACATCAGTCAGAAGACCAACCTCCAAAATATATAAAGAACTCAAGAAATTTGATATCAAAATACTAAACAACCCAGTTAAAAATGGGGTTCAGATCTAAACAGAGATTTCTCAACAGAAAAATCTCAAATTGCTGAAAGACACTTAAGGAAATATTCAACATCCTTAGCCATCAGGGAAATGCAAATTAAAACAACTCTGAGATACCATCTTACACCAGTCAGAATGGCTAAGATAAAAAAACACCAATGATAGCTTATGCTAGAGAGGATGTGGAGTAAGGAGAACACTCCTCCATTGCTTGTGGGAATGTAAATTTGTACAACTACTTTGGAAATCAGTAGGGTGGTTTCTCAGAAAATTGGGAATCAATTTACTTCAAGACACAGCAATACCACTCTTGGTATTGAACAAAAAATGTTCAATCATGCTACAAGGATGTTTGCTCAACTATGTTCATAGCAGCATTATTTGTAATAGTCAGAACTTGGAAACAACCTAGATGACCCTCAACCAAATAATGGATAAAGAAAATATAATACATCTACACAATGGAGTACTACTCAGCCGTAAAAACAATGACATCTTGAAATTTGCGTGCAAATTGATGGAACTAGAAAAAAAAATCCTGAATGAGGTAACCCAGATCCAGAAATAAAAGCATGGTATGTACTTACTCCTAAGTGGATACTAGCTGTAAACCTATAGTCCATGACCCCAGAAAAGCTAAGTAACAGGAAGAACCCTAAGAGAAACATATATAGAACCCCTGCAAAGGGGAAATAAACAAAATCTCCTGAGAAAACTGGGAACATGAGTGTTGGGGAAGAAGGGAGGGTGGAATGGTAGAAAGAGGGGGGGTAAAGGAAGGGGGAAGAAAACTTAAGGAAATGGGAGAGTCAAGATGGGGAAGGACAGAGACTGAGAGTAAAAAAAGAGTTACCTTGATTAAGGGAGACATTATGAGGCTAGCAAGAAGTCTGGCACTAGAGAAATTCCCAGGAATCTACAAGGATGACCCTAAGCAATGAAGTAGAGGTCAAGACCATGATGGGGATACCCAATGAAACAGCTTATGGGAGCCCACCAACTTTGGCCTAAGAGCAAGGGAAACAGCATATGACCAAACTAGGCCTATATGTGCAACATGTGGGCCTGCTTGTTAGGGTTTCTGTCCTGCCCAGTTCCTACAGCTGTTAAATCCAAAGAAAATCACACAGAGGTTTACATTAGGTTATAAACTGATTGGCCCATTAGCTCAGGCTTCTTATTAACTCTTATAACTTATATTAACCCATTATTCTTATCTGTGTTAGCCACATGGCTCAGTACCTTTTTTGGTGAGGCAGGTCATATCTTGCTTCTTCCATGTCTGGACAGGACTAGGGAAAGAGCTTCCTTCTTCCCAGAATACTCCTGTTCTCATTGCCTCACTTCTACTTCCTATCTGGTTGTCCCGCCTATACTTCCTGCCTGGCTACTGGCCAATCAGCATTTATTTAAAACATAATTGACAGAATACAGAATTATCCCACACCATTTCCCCTCTTGGCGTCTGTCTCAAGTAGGAGGTCCATGGCATCTCTCACTCTGCCTTTCTTCCCAGCATTCGGTTCTGTCGTTCTCCACCTACCTAAGTTCTGCCCTATCAGGCCCAAAGCAGTTTCTTTATTCATTAGCCAATGAAGCAACACATGAACAGAAGAAACTCCTACACCATGACAGTTGCATGGCTGGGGCAGAATGTGGGGCCACTAGCAATGAGACCAGGATTTATCCCTACTGCTTGCACTGGATATTTGGAACCCATTCTCTTTGGAGGGATACCTTGCTCAGCCTAGATACAGTAGGGAGGACCTTGGTCCTGACTCAAAGCAATATGGTAGACTTTGTTGACTCCCCATGACCCTCTCTGAGGAGTAGATGGGATGTAGGGGGAAGGTGGAGGGAGCAGAAGGAGGGGAGTGAGTGGGAAATGGATTGATATTTAAAATGAGAAAAGATCATTTTTAAAATTAACTAATTAATTAAAGTGATTTCCAGCTTCATGATTTTATGGAATTTCTCTGTTGGGATGTGTGTGTGTCTTTATGTCTATATGTGTTTCTTGTGCTTTTTCTTTGTCTTTTTTCTGTTAGTTTATTTTGTTGTCATATTGTTTTTGTTTTTATTTTATTAACATCATCATTATTATTGGGTGTCTGTTTATATTCTGATGAGAGCAATAAAGAAAGGGTATGATTTGGATATATGGAGAGGTGGGGGAGAATCTGAGGGGACTTGGGGGAGAAGAAATTGTAATCAGAATATTTTGTCTGAAAAAAATCTATCTTCAATAAAAATGTCAGATTGGACACAGGTGGGCTGAGCCTCCTGCTCAGTATGACTGTGACCATAGAATATATGGATAGTAAAGACTCTTCTGGCAACCTCTGACTGACATGTATCTTGCTGAGACATCTTGATGTCACATGATAAAAAAGCCTGATTACAAATGCATATAACAGTTCATGACACGGAAGCTTTGTGGGTACACGTTGAGAATGTGCCTGAAGCTACCTAGGTTTCGGACATCCAGCTCTCTCACCAAGGAAATATGCATGTCTGTTTCCAGTCACTCAGTCTATACTATCTTATTAGGGCAGTCCTGGGAAATCTGGAGAACTCACACTAAAGAAAGTCACCTTCAAGAAAGAGAGTATCTTTGCCCCCAGGATTGACAGCAGTGGGAACAATATCACTCAAAGGGACTTAACAGAAATGTAAGTTCCTAGACCACTAAGTCAAGAGTTCTGCAAGTGGGTACAGCAGTATGACAGCACTTCCTGAAGATGCTGATGCCGGCTCAACTTTGAGATCCACTGGATGGAAGAAACTAGGCTGGCACTCCAGTTTGTGTTGGGCTCTGTATGGAAGGCTTGGATGCTACACAAACTCCGTGCTGTGGGCCCAGTGGAAGATATGCAACAGAACTCCCTACAGAGCTGTGGCTTGTCATGCTCCCCACTCAGGGATGCTGATCTCAGGGGGAATGCAGAGAGCAGGTAGAGTGTGCAATACATGCTGTACAGGACTTCTTATGTGACGCATACTGGCTCTAACAGCCAAAGCAGATTTGAGCTTCTTTGTAGTGTAGTCATTAATAAGTCCACTGTCTGTAGTGATATCCGTTAGGGCTGGTGACCTCATAATGAGGTGTTCTCTGCATTTCGACCAGTTTTAGATCTTCTGTAATGGTCTCCATTTACTGAAAAAGAAACTTTCTTGGTGAAGGGTGAGAGCTACACTTATTCATGGCATGAAGAGAGGATTTAGACTGCAGCTAGGAATTATGCTGGCCTAGGAAAGTGGTGATAATGGCTTCTCCTTTAAGGTATATGCCTTCGCTAGCCATGGACAGCTGGCACCACAAACCTTACCCCCAAAGCTCAGGAGATATCTCAGAGAAATGAGGCCAAAGATCATAAGAGCCAGGGGGTCAGGAATTCTCCTGAGAACATGTTGTAGGGCTATGACAGGGAAGCCACGCCCATGAAATCTCAACAGCATAGCTGCCACAACAAGACTTGAGCAACGGCAATACTAGTTGACAGGCCAACATAAATGGAGGAAACCTTATGAAGCTCCTTCCTTAGAGGAAGAGCTATAAGCAATTAACAACGAGAGAGAGAGAGGGAGAGAGAGAGAACTCATCTTCCCCAGAGATGAACCCCTTAATTGATTACCCAATACCAAGTGGTCACCCCTAAAAACACACATACAAAAACCACTAAATGGAATCTTCATATCGTATTATATCTATTTGTCTGTCTGTCTATCTCTATATATGTGTATACATGGAAAGTATATACAAATAATAATTAAAGAGAAACATGTGCATTTAAGAGGAAAGGGGGAAGGAAAAAAGGAGTAGGAGGGAGGAGAGGGGAGATTACTTAATTATATCGTAATTAAAATAATTTTTAAAGCTGGAGAGAGACTTGATACATTCTAGTATCTTCTCTTTCATATTAGAGAGCTTACTTTGACACTTTCCAGGCCTCCAGAAACCCCAGAATATGATGCAACTCCAGATTTTTCTGGCAGTCAGTCCCCCACCTCAACTGAACACCCTGGCTGATGCACATCTTACTTGCAATGTCCTCTTCTGCATGTCTAACATGCACGTTTACCAGCCTGGTAAAAGCAGTGTGGTCTTCCTGGACTGCCAAGAGAAGGGCACCATGGAGGATTGCTTACGGCAGAGTGCAGGAGAGAGAGTGTTGCCCCGAGGCAAAACAGTGAAGGTGTGTTAGTGGCCCTGCCAGGCTGACACAAATCTTTCAGGATTGCAAATTGGTAGAGAGGAAAAATAATCTGTCAGGTCAATACATACAAACTGTGTTCCAGGAGACATATTGATCTGCTCCAGTAAGGCAAATATGTTTGAAACAGCAGCTCCAATTAGCTAACAATTGATTAAATTTATAATAATCTGCATTCATTCTCTCAGATCCCACCTTCTTTATAGAGAACAAAAGACAGAGTTAAACAAATATTGAATTTCTATTACCACCCCTGAACTCTCCAAGTATCGGTGATGGATCTAATCCATAATCTCTTCAAGGATGTTCATCCCTTGTAGTATAGTGTCCTGCCACACAGGAGACTTTCCAAGATCACCCAACTGCTGCTCCTGAGGATAGCAACCCTCGGTATACATGGGGGCTTCATGTTGCCCAAGATGGCTATCCTACTATTAACTCAGAAGAAACTTCAAGGTGGATTTGACAACTCAATAGGCCCAGGAGGATCCCAAGTCTCATCAAAATACTTGAATTTTCCCACAGTATGACTGGCATCTCCAGCCTCCATGTGTACCTGTCAGACATGGGGTGTAAAGCAAAACTTCTCCATGGAGTAACTCTGCCTGGTTCCTGCCATCATCCTAGTTGGTGCATAGCCATGCACCAAGCCCTGTTGAGGTAGCTAATTCTCTACATCATTTCTTGGGATGTCATGGTCAGTTGGATGTTGCTCCAAATCTCTGTGGGTTAAACACTCTGGCTTGTACCTGTTGCCTTTGCCAGCAAAAGTGAAGGCCCCTTGTTGCTCCAGGGTCTGCCCCTTCAATGAGATCAAAAAGGATGACTCAATGGCAGCATTGAGGATAGCACCTGGGACCCTGCAGTGGTCATGTTTCTCCCCTCATAGACACACATACATCACAGACCCTTTACTACAAGCTATGTCAGAAGAGTATTGCTATTCTGTCTTCATGGAATGGAGCCACAGGGGTTTACTGTTGTAGGAGGCTGCTTGTTTTCTCCTGCTGCCCAGACTCCAGAAATAACCACACAGAAACTACATTAATTGTGATACTGTTTGGCTAATAGCTTAAGCATATTTTTGGCTAACTAATATCTTAAATTAACCCATCTCCATTAATCTATGTATCATCACGAGGCTGTGGCTTACTGGGTAAAGTTCTGGCGTCTGTCTCCAGTGGGGCTACATGGCTTCTCCTGACTCTGCCTTCTTTCTCCCAGCATTCAGTTTAGTTCCCACCCCCAGTTCTACTCTGCCCTATAAAGAGGCCAAGGCAGTCTCTTTATTAACCAATGGTATTCACAGCATACAGAAGAGAATCCCACATCAGTTTACCACGTCTGTTGACAAGCCTGGGAAGCTACTAAAGCCCTTTCATCCACATGAGTGAACCCCTGCCAGAGTGCTCAGTCGTTGGCATCCTCCCAATGCCCCAGTCTCCATGTGCTATCTTCTTAGATTCTACTTCCTCAGTATAAGCTGGTAGACATTCCCTCCCCCTGCCTGCCAGAGATAATTGACATCCCTCCAGGCCTGTCTTTGTACCTCCTTCTGTCACATGCTGACATTGGATCATAGTCACAAGTCTAGGGGCAACATAAGTCACTGAGGTGTGTTCTCATGAAATAGATATGCGTTTGCAGGGCCACTGTCCTAGATTAAGCTACTGGAGAGTATTTTATCAAGCGTGTGCTATTCTCAGACTTGTGGACAGGGAAGGCAGGCAGTTTTCAATGGTAAATGATTTGGGCGTTATTTATGGGGACAGAGTTCTCAGTTCTGTGTGTGTCCCTTGTTAATTCCTGTGCCAAACCCCAGAGCACTCCCATCAGGGTCCATCTTTTTTTTAAGCATCCTGAGGGATCAAACCTAAACTACACTCTAATTAGTTACTTTTCTGGATGTGACAGACACCTGGGAGAACAGCTTAAGGGAGGAGATATTTATTTGGCACCTAGTTTCAGGGAACACTAGTCATCCATAGTGTAATGGCTTGGGTGCAGCTCCATCCACGGTGACTGGAATGGGATAAAGAGGCTCACACAGCAGCAGACCACAAAGCAGGCTGGGACCAGTGCTGGGTTTAACCTTCACAGTCTTCTGTCTAGGACCTACTTCCTGTCAGTCAGTTCCTACCTGCTAAAACTTCCATAGTCCCACAAAGCAGAGCTCCTAGCTAGAGAACAAGCTCTCAAAATAGTATATGAGAGATTCATATTACAGCAGCCAACATGGCTCAACATGGGTCCAACTGAGAAAGGCTGAGTTTACAGCAGTGAGGATAGGCAGGCTTTGCAGAGGTATCCAGGAAGGCCCTGCTTTTGCTGCTCATTGCTTGTCCCAAGGCTTTAAAACCTCGGCTTGTCCAGTCTTTCTACAAGCTCTGTAGAGTTCAAGAGCATGCTTCCATCCATAATCCTCACAACCATTATTAAAATACTGGAAGTTCTGATATCCATCAAGTCCAGGTGGCAGTTTGGTCAATAACGATATCACCATGAACTTTGTAGTTAGGATGTCCATTCGGGTCTGCCTGATGCTCATCCAGGCTGAGGGCAGGGCCGAGGAAGTCTTCATACCACACTGAGTTCCCTCTCCTGTGGTCACTCCTGGTGCTAATATTACTGTCAATCAAGTTCCAAGAAATAGAAGTTTAGTGCAGGGCATTTTACTTACAGGGTGGAAAACTGAAGGGGGCAAAGCCTAGGGTATTGTCGGTAATTCTCACTCCTGGATGGAAAAGAGAACGAGGAAGTGTCTGGCTGCCTAGGAGACAGAGCCACTGGACCCAGGGAGGACACAGGGAGCTTCCTGCCCTAGAACACTCAGCTTGAGTAGTTGGGTGTGCTCTAGGCTTGGGAGAGAAGTGGGAGGAATGTAAGAATTTAGCCCAGGGACTTCAAAGTCCATAGCCCACATGAGGTGCAGTAGGACAAGGCATGGACCAGGCCTGGATATAGCTGGTGAGGGGGCAGAGCACAGTCCTAGGAGGAGGCCAAAAGAACGTTTTTCATATTGTTGAAGATATGTGTGTGTCTATGTGTGTGTGTGTGCTTGTTCGTGTGCGTGTGTATGTATGTGGGTGGAGGGTGTTTACAAAGCAGAGATACCGCAGAAGATGAAGCAGAAGAGCAGAGAGCTAGATTGTATCTTAATGAGAAGCGGCCCTGGGTATGTTCAGAGGGTTGAGTCCTGTCACGAAATTCCGCAATAGGCTGCAGAGACAGGAGCTACACTTAAACTAGGAATGTTACTGACAACATCAAGATGGCGAGACCCAGGTGGGGCTAACTTTAACCTTCAACTGTTTGTCAGAACCAGAGTGAAGAGAAAAGTCAAGGTGACCTGCTGGAAGTTAGTCCCCCATGTACTCATAGACTCTAATGTTGTCATGGACTGCCCCACTAGGGTTAAGCTGTCCCTGCTCTCCTGCATCTTGGTGCACCCTGTCTACTCAATAAGATCTACACAGCATCGTTGGACTCCGTTCTGAATGAGCTGTGAGAGAAGGCATTTGGAGGTATTTCTCCACAGTAACCCATCTCTGGAGACTCTGGATAGAAGGCCAGAGGCCTTCAGAGCTCTGAAATCTACCAAACTTTACTCCAAGAAAACCCAAAACCAGAATTAAAACTCGAGGTGACTCCTGAATGGAGGTCCATGCTGAACAAGATCTCTTCTCAACACCAAAACATCCCACCACGTGAGGAGTATTGTCTTCGCTTCTCTGTCATATCCACCAACACAGAGGTAAGCCATTTTTATCTCTCTTTCTATCACCTACCAGCCCCAAGAGCTACACATCTGCTAGGCTACCTACTGGAAAATGGCACTGTTCATTGGAAAATGGAAGAAAAAAAAAAAACACTCTCTTTCATTTCTTTGGCTACTGTTCCTAGAAGTACCATGATGCTATTAGGCAGTTAGCTCTAACAGTACACTGCACCTTCCTCTGCCTGATATCAGTGCTAATTAAAATCTGATTAGCATGTCATTGGTATAATCTCTGCATACCACACCTCTTCAGTAATGAGATCTTTCTCTTCTAAGGAGTTTGAGGAAATTGTTACCGCATCATAGTGGTTTATTTCATGGATAAAGACTAAATCCTAGGTGTATACTTATTCTAATTTAATTTGCTACCAGTTTGAACTTGTAAGTCACGTGTGTCCCATAAGAACTGTTAGCTCCTTTATCACATTAGCTTTCTAGCATCCTAGGTGTGTGAGGAGGGTGCACGGTTGGCTAAACAACACGTTCTTGGAGTTGAACCCCCTTTGCATTGATTTATATCACTGCTGTGTTTGTCCTAAGATATCACCAATGCTGGGCAGCAAAGAGGGACTGAGGCATTACTATCCTTGGAGGAGGTCCCGATGAAGTGACTGGGTCCTCCTGGGGTTGAGATGGCTTTACAGAAACAACAGTGGAGTTGAGATTCTGTGAACATTGCTACTCTCTAGAGGCAGAAATACTGGGTCCTGGGCACAGTGAGCTACATACAGAAAACATGGATGTGTGAGAAGGTCTGTGCTAGGGCTCATGGCTCTTGCAGTCAGAACTGGAGTTCAGCTCACAACATCCATTTGATATGGCTAACAAACCACCTGAAACAGAAGCTCCAGGGGATCAGATGTCTTTTGCTTTATCAGGGATCTGTATTCACACACACACACACACACACACACACACACACAGCCCTACACATAATCAAAATTAAATAAATATGTGTATTTCTGAAGCGCTGTTCCAGAGAGTATGGGCACAGCCACTGAGAACTGACAGTAGAAGGGAGAAGCCCAGTTCTGGACACAGAGGAACACATCAAATGGGATTCCTGCTCTGACACAGCCTCCTGCTCATTTCAGCAGCCCGCATTAGCTAATGCAGCATTTGGAACACTAGCATACTGTGCTTCGATTGCTATCATCAGACACAAATTTATGATCACATGCACAGAGATTCTCGTGAACTCTGCCCAAGTAACTGAGACAAATATCCCCTTTGTGCACCAATGGGCTCTTTGTGTTCCTTCTTCCTGCAGTGAGGAGGTATCCAAAGCATTCTGCAGGTTGAGCGAAGCTGAGCCGCATCAAGGAGATTAGCATCCCTGATAGCTCTGCTTCCTCCCCATCTGAAATCCAAGCATCATTCTCACGTAAGCTCGCAGAGGTTTTCATCACATGGCAAGGGCCATGGTGGTGCCTGTGCTCCCAGAGGCTGGGATGAAGGGTTCTCCCCACTCCTCACGGCTTTCGTTCCTGACAAGGAACCTCGCGGTTGTTCCCCATGATTTTGCTAATGCTGACATTTCCAGAGCATGGCAGGAAGGAAAGGTCATCAGCTGGCTAATTCTAAAATAGCGCTCTGATCACTCATCTTCCTGGAGGGAAGCAGCGTGGGGCTGGTGGAATTGACATGTACTTATTACCACGTTTGGGTTCTTGAAGTCAAGCTGGGTAATTTGAAGACCTGTCATAAGCGAGCTCTCGAAGGTCATCAATCAAGAGGATAATCCTCTAAATGATCAACGAACACATGTGGCTGAGGATTCTACACTTTCACGGCTGCTTGGGGAAAACCAGTGTGTTTTCCTGCGGTGCTGCAGTGCAGCTTGGGGCGGGGGGATCCCGGTGATGACAACCATCATCACAGTGACTTGGCAGATGCTGGCTTGGGGTGGGGGTGGGGGATGCTATTTCCAGAACCTCACACCCAGCACCAGCCTTCTCTGGTCTCCAGTGTTTCCAGATGTGAAGGGGCAGGAGGAGCAGGAACCGCCTTGGAAGAGTACTCAGGAAGCCACAAAAGTACTTGAGTGAGAATCTTCTCTGTTCACAGGCCTCCAGAAAAGGCAATGTCCTTTACTTTTCTTCTGTCTATACTAATCCTTTTCAAAATGAAACAGCCAAACATTGGGTCAGATATTAATGTTGCACAAATATTTTTTGACATTACAGAAGGTAGGGCACAAAAGAATAAAATTGACCTGTGCAAAAATCCTCCCAATCCCTGCCTATGTGTGCTCAGGACCTTCATATAACTGGATCTAAGTTGGAAGGAAACATTTAGCTTCACTCCAAAGACAAGGATGATGAATCTCAGGGATACCAGACAACTTACCCCAAATCTCACACTTGGACTTGAACCCAAGATTGCTAGTCACCATCTTCAGTGTTTTTTGGGATGTGTGCAGATGTCTTGTGCTAGGGTATGAAATTTTTGAGCAATAGGAAAGATGCTAAATCCCGGAACTACACCAGCAGAGAGGCCATGCGTGACTTTAGTCCACCGTGTGTGACTGAAGAGCTTTCTTCAAAGGCTCAGAGAACAGCTCTGGCTACGGAGCTGCTTGCCATCTCCCGTGCCGCTGGGCTCATATGTGGGTCAGAGTGAGAACTAAGGCTGAGAATGGCTGAATAATTGTAATCACAGCTACCCTGTAGTTGTCCTCAGATACTGCCTGGCTGCCTAATTGCTAAGGCAAGTACAGTTGCTGGAGCCTGTAGATGAATAAAACATGGCTGAGTGAGGTCAAGGGACTGACCCTGTGTGAGGACCTCCAGTGGCTCCTGCTTATAGCCTTCTAACCTGCCTAGTGAGACACATGGGGGCTACTTATCTCCTGTCTTGGTTGGCAACCCATTTCCCAATCTTAGATCTATACCTGATCAGGGCTGGGCTGCAAACCTTGCCTCCTTCAGGGAGCCACAATAAAAATGCCAGTTCTAGCAAAGGCATCTCCACTCTGGCCTAGCCTTCTCCTACCCTGAGTTCCCAGTAAGTCTTATCCTACCCACTCCTATGGGCTTCAGTGTCCACCAGAGAAGTATTAGGCTCATACCATCCCTGCTCCTTGAGCCTCTTATCTTATTGTAGATGACAGCCCTTACTCTGCATCACCCTGTTACTTGCCTGGATGCCAGGCTTTGGCTTTTCTTGGGTTGTTCACAAGGTCATCGGGTCTCATTATCTACAGTTGTTGGTAAGCTCTCTGGTCCAGCCCCCTCTGCCCTCTTTGTGTAGACAGAGGTCTATTTCCATTCTGCTTGGGAGAAGGCTTTTGCCTCTACCACATAATTACAGTCTGGTGATGGCTTCGCTGTCTCAGCAGGAATCTTTCCATATCCCATGTGAGCCCTTTGCTTTGCCAATTAATTTCAATTCACGATGATGAAGAGAAACCAACTTTATCTTCCTCAATCCTTTAAGAACTGGGTCTGGCTGTTGTTTCTTCTGAGTTTGATTACCCCTGGGAATGACTCCGCTGCAGTCACATCTGCAGATGAGGAAGTATTAAGTCTCTATAATCAAAGCACAGGTCTTGAGTGCTAGGATTTGGATCACCTGTTATAGGAGCTTTCAAGTGCTCAAGATTCCCCTCCATCATCAAGATGACAGGGTGTGATGGTCAGGGTAATCTTGGGTCTGCTGCAGTAACAAGCAGCCCAGAGAGGTCATGAGTTGAAGCATCAGCTTATTCATTACGTAGACTATATGTCCACAGTGAGTTCGTATGTGCTCTGTGTCCTCATTGCTACTGAGGTACCTATACCACAGTCGAGAGGACTCAAGAGACCAGGACTGATCTGACAACCTCCCTGTGATGAGAACAGCTCTTCCACTCATAGACCATTGACCACAACTGGCCAATAACCCAAAGCCATCCCATGGAGAGCAGTACTCCCCAGAGGGCATGGCTCATGGCCCAGGGTCACAGTGGCAGTATGCCATGGATGACAGATCTAATCTTCATTTGGGGAAATTGAGGAACAGGGAGATGACCAGATGTATGTATAAGGACAACATGATGAAACTAATCCTTGTGGATGAGGTCTTACAGACTAATTAAAAACATGAGAGACTACTTTAGCATACATAGCTAGCTTCAGAAAAGATCAACTCTAGAAAGTTCAAGTGCAGTTTCCACCCAATTCATATGCATTTGCACTGTCAAGAGGCCAGATGCTCCCCTAAGCTCTCCTGTTGTAAGTTTCCACAATCCCCGGGGTCTCAGCATCAAAACTGAAGACAGATATGACTGGGCCTTGTTGGGAACTGTGGACCCACAGACCCTGAATTTCCCGTGACCCTCTGCCTGCTGGAGCAAACAACTTGTTTTCCTATGCTTGCAGCTGCTCTGAGCAAACAAATTGTTTTGTAGCTGCTCTGTTCATGAGACCCTCAGGAGTTCCTGATGGCAGGAGAGTGGTTTCTGGTGGGCTTGCAGCTGAGAGTTAGGGCATGGCCATTGGTCAAGGAGAGCCTATATAAGCTGCCCTGGAATGCAATAAAAGGGGCATTCTTAGGGAATTCTTGGGCTACTCCTGTCTGTCTGTCTGTCTGTCTGTCGTGTGTGTGTGTGTGTGTGTGTGTGTGTGTGTATTTCAATCTCCAGGCCCTTGTCCAACTTGTGAACCATACCATAGTGTGTAGCGCATAGAGCAGGTGTTGTGCTACAGGGCCTCACTGAGCCCTCTGCTCCACGCACTCACATGGCTGATGTGGATTCTGCATGCCCTTTTCCATACACAGGCATACATGTGACTTAGTCCTGTGTGATGAGGTTAGGGTTGACCTTCATGACCTTGAATCAGAGGGGAGTGGCCATAGTTTCTAACTCCACCTTGAAGAGGCGGAATAATCAGTGCAGTCAAGTTACAGCACACAGATCTGGGAGCAGATTCTGAATGCAGAAAGTATTTGTTCATGGCTACTTTACCTCAGTCCACAAAGCCTTTGTTTCCGGGATTTGAAAACAATGACTAATAGAAATCCGACTTTTCCGATTCCATTCCAATTGAGATTTTAACTTACAGTTAGTTCTGAGAAACAACACTAGACCCCAAGGTAAGACAATACATTTTCTTTTTTAAATTGTGCTTTAAACTTTGTTTTAATTTACATAAAGCATCTGTTGTGAGCATATGTCATGCAAGGGCGGAGTCTGAGGAGACCAGGAGAGGGGTGCCAGATTCCCTAGAACTGGAGTTACAGGCAGTTGTGAGCTGTCCAATGTAGCTACTGGAACCTGAGCTTGTATTCTCTGGAAAATCAGTAAGCACCCTCAAATTTTGAGCCATCTCTCCAGCTCAGACCACACATTTTTTTTATTTTTATCTAGGAATTCTTCACAGTAGAGCAAGAGCCACTTTTGATCCAATGACAGTACTGTGTGCTGTCCCCATTTCTGCAAACACCCTGTGTCAATCAATGTACCTGCTTACCTTCAAGAGCACATGGTTCCTGTCCTCCATATAGCTGGGAAATACTGGCTGTCACTCAAGACAGAGGTAGAATGCTGCATGAACTATCAACTTGCCCATAAACTTGAGATGCTTGGGGAGGCTTTGTTCCTAGTGACAGAAAGCTCTACCGTGAACCACCCAGAAGCAGACCATGGGCATTGCTGGTGGGACAGACCAACCGCCATTGCTAGAATCCACTGTGAGCACTGCAGAGGTATAGGGCACATTGCAAGGAGCTCTCCTTTCTGGCAGCTGCAAACACACATTCACACCCAAGTTACTGTGTATATAGAAAGAAACTGTTCAGATGGCTTTCATTACAGTTTCCATAGAGAAGGCTCAAACAATACCAGTCTGGGGGGGAGGGGGGGACATGTGACTCCTGGTATCTCAGTCAGTGAACATCTCACCTGGACTTTTTCTTCATCAGCATCTTAGACCCAGTCACTTGCTTCTCACATGTGTTTAGAGGTGAAAGAAGTAATGTGCTCTCTCCTGTCCCTTCCTTCCCTCCCTCCCTTCTTTCCTCCACTGTATGATTAGCAAGGGCAGGGTCTCAAGCTTAGCCCTCCTGAAGGACTCAGGCCGGCCACTAGGCTGCCAACCCCCTTCACTGAGGTGTCCAAACCCTTCGGTCTGCTCCTGAGTGCTGAGCAGTAGGAGCGAGCCAAACCCTGTTCCCTCTCTGCTGTCCACTTCCTTGACCTATGAGACTCAGCCATGTCCCTATTGAAGTCCAATCAATCACTGCCCTCATCTTCCCACAGGTTGGAAGGGCTACAGCTCTTTCCCAGGGACACCAGAGGACCCTGGCCAGTGTACCTAGAGCATATTGTCTTCGGGAAAACTCAATTATTGGGAGTGAATTTTCATTGACTGTATGTTTCTCCTTTCTTGTTTTCTTGAAAAACATTTTTGGACTAACTTGACTGAGTCCCCAAGCCTACCTATCCATTTTCCCAGCTCCAATACAAACCCCAGAGAGAAGGATTCTGCAGCTCTGCCTCCTTCCTGTATGGCATCTCTGTTCTCATCTGCTGCTGTTTGTCTTTCACGAGCCCCCTGGAATTGTCTTTGCTCTGGAGTTAGGGAGAACCTGCAGGTTTAGGATTTATTTCTGTGTTTGAGGGTCATCCACCCCAGGGTGGGCAGTGTCTCCGGGAAAAAATGGCTATGAAGACTGACGGTGCTAAGGACCCTTCACTTCGGGGAGAGAGTGAGGTCTCCTTTGATTTAGTGGAGGAAGTCTGGACTTTGCTAGATGTTTCTACACCATCTGAAAGCTTCTGTACAAAGAGATGGGCAAAAGAACAGTAGCTCCTATCCCAAGGGCAGAATGGACTAGAAGCCATGCCACCACCACCCAGTGTGGGCCATTATCGGTCCTCTGTCAGAGGGGTGAGGAGAGCTGTGCCGGCCTCTCTTCTGTTAACCCAGAGGTGCCAGTGTGAGACGCCTAGTGGGTGAGGACAAGGCTAGCCCCAGAGTTTTCTACCCATCTGCTCCTGACTGACTCTTCTAGCTGCAGCTCCCATTAATGCCTCCCTGGATGCATCACTTTACCCTGCAGCAAGACACCGTCTTGTTGGTGGATAGAGTTTGCTGATACTGCATTATCACTTTCTACAACCCTCTCCTCCAGCATCAGGACCATCGCTAGCCAGGCAGTAACCTGGGGTCCAGTCCTGTGGGAACCCACCTTCTAAGTTCATCGTGTCAATGATGGCACTCCCTCATCTCCCATGTTATCCTGTGACATCGATGCTTGACTACCATTACTGGCACAGCTTCTGCCACACTGCTGTGCCTCCTACACAGCCTCCAGCTGGTAGCTCCATGCCAGGTTAGCTGCAATCCCCACGGGTTACCTTTGCTTAGCAGAGTGCAACCTCAGGTCCCTGAGAAATAAGTATGTTTCTGCCTGGACCTCTAGTTTGTGAAGCTGGGGTCTACATACAGACTTCTGAGGAGTGATGCAGTTAAAAGATGCCAATCCCAATGCCTAATGACAACCTCTATTAAATATGAACATTAATGTGAGTTTTTCCTTCTACATACACATGGACTATAAATGATGGGGATGAGAGTGAAATTCGTTTTAATAGAATTAAATACATTACTGTGTTATACACGCGCGTTTGAAGCTTAACATAACTCCAAACAGGAAAGCGGTGAGAACTAGGAGCTCTGCATTCGTCATGCTTAGCTTCACAATAGAGCCTTATGAAGTTCAAAGTTAGAGCCCTGGAAACCCAAGGCTCCTGGTCTGTGTTAGAGCCCTGAGATCCCAAGGCTCCCTACCTGTGTTAAAGTTTGCGCTCACTCAGAGATGAGACACTCACTCTTCTGGAAGAGATATTTAGAGGCGTGGCGTTTCACCCACTCTCATCTTCCTGACTGCGGTGGAGTTAGCATTCAGATTGTTACCACCAATGTTGATGAAACACACTGCTGGAGGCCTGAGACTCTCTCCCTGCATCCTATTAAAGCTGGAGGCAGAAGGATTGGCAGTGTGTGCTGTGAGGCTCCCATTGCACAGATTTCCCACGCCCGGAAACTCCATCTCTAGTCATCTCTTGGCTTCCAAATTTCAGCAGTAAGGTAGACATTTCAAGAGGATATATGGAGCTGTTTCTGGGCTCTTCCACACTCTTTGGCACCCTCTGCCATGTATACATTCAGAAACGCTTTAGGGCTCATTTCCCATTGTCTTTTGTGATAGTGGAAAAGAGACCGGGACATTGAAAGAATCTGAGGAGTCTGTGACTACCAGCCCTGTACATTTCAGTGGAAAACTAAAACTTACTCTGCTGAGGATAGTGGAGGTTGGTGTTGAGGGACCTAGCTTCTGCCACAGCTACCTGCTGGGACAGCTCCTCCAGTGAGTGGATCCCTTGGAGAGGAGGATGGATGCCCTTGAAGCTCTATAGTCATCCTGCATGTCTGCTTGGGAACTCCTTTAAGGAGTTAACCCTAAATTGAACACCTCACCTCTTTCCCACAGATCTAGGATCTGAGAGTTTGAGCGACAAAGGAAGATGCATATCCACCTCTGTTCTTAACACATGCATGCACATAGGTTCACGCTCATTTTCACCTACACACAAAACATCATATAAACACCACAGGCACACAAAAGATTTTAAGAGAAGAACAATAATGACCGTGTTGCAGTGAAGGTAGCTCCTGTTTGGCTTTGTTTTGCATTTTGGAAGTATAAAGGGAAATCGAGCAGAATTTGGAGAAAGGCACAGAAAAGGGAAGGAAACAAGAGACCCAGAGTAGTGCTCAAGTTAGACATAGGAATTGAAAACTCCTATTGGATATGACCATTCCCAGTAGACCTCCTCAGACTGCTAGAGAGGTACAGGTCCCGAGTGAGATGGAGGCACACCCATGCTGTGGCACAAGAGGTGCAAAGCACAGACAAGGGGCTCATGCAGATGGCGTGTGGTGTTTCATCCTCATTCCCAGCTTGCCTGGGTTTGGAATCACCTAGGAGACACACCTCTCAGCAAGTCTATGAGGACCTTTCCAGAGAGGTTTAACTGAGAGCAAAGGAAAGCACATCCAGTAGTGGGTGCTTTTATTCCATAGGTGGGGTCTTGGATTGAACAAAAAGAACATGCAAGCTGCCACCTGAGCACCAGCGTTCCTCTCTCTCTCTCTCTCTCTCTCTCTCTCTCTCTCTCTCTCTCTCTCTTTTTCTCTCTCTCTCCCTCACTGGCTTCTGACTGTAGACACATGTGGCCAGCTTCCTAAAACTCCCACTGCCATGTCCACCCACCGTGATGGACTGTATCTCTTCAAACCTTGAGAGCCACACCCCCTCCCTTCTTTCTTAAGGTCGCTTCGTGCCAGGCAATTTGTCACAGCTATGACTGAAGTAAGTAATATAAATGGAGAAGAGGGACAGAAAGAATACAAGGGCAAGATGTAGAGTCCTTAACAAAAATGAATTGCAACTACCAAAAGACACACAGTCCTTGAGCCTTCTGTCCCCCAATGCCCCAGTAGCTGCGTTCTGCTCTGCTGATGGAAGTCTTTCTTAACCCATAAACTCATAACACCCTCCAAGTGACCTCAGTGCAAATGCTAGGAAGAGTCTATGGCTCCACAAAGCAGATGTGAGAATAAGCAGAAACTAAATCAAAGCATTCTACTGATGAATCCACCCACAGAAAGGAGGCAGAAATAGAACAAAACCACATGGCTCTCCAAGGAGAATTAATATCCTCACACAAGCATTTCAGGGTGTCAGAAATTTCAAAAATTAAGATAAAACAAACAAAATGGGAAAGAAACAAAAAGCTGAAAGAGATTTTTTTTTTTACTCAGGAAAAAAAAAGAAGTAAAGACAAATTTCAGAAATAGAGACAAACTCATAAACTGCCTGAGGGAACATATTTGAATAGAAATTTAGTAAATATTGTAGAAATATGTAGACAAATAACTAGGAGAATAAGAAGAGAGAAGACATAAACAGGGTTAGAGAGAAGTGATTAAGGTGCCTTGCAGGCACAGAAGGGAGGTTCGAGTCATGTCACTGGAGTCTTCAAAGAAAAATAATGACAAAGCCTACCTCATAGAACTTTCCAGAAATAAAAGATGATCCTGGTCATTGGCAAGGCTTTAATGGTCATTGGCAAACTCACAGATCTTAAGATTTTAGCCCAGAAAACAACTATATATTAAACATTAAATACAAAAGTCCCCATGGCCCTAAGGCAAACAACAAAATTAGCTTTCAGGGATGAGCTTGCAGGGGAGCATCAGCTTCGTCATGTAGAAAATAGTCAAGGATGCCTCTAGCATGAGAAGAGAGCAGGTTAGATCATGGAGGGCCATCCTCACTGTCAGCTTGGTGTGATACAGAACCGTCTAGAAGCTAAACCCTATAGGCACGAGTGTAGTCATGGGGATATCCCCAGAGAGGTTTAACTAAGATGGAGAGACACACACCCCTGCCCCGGATGTGGACAGCACTACCCATGGACTGGGGTCCTGGACTGAATAAAAACAAGAAGGCAAGCTGAGGGCCAGCATCTCTCCTCTCTTTCCTGACCGCAGGAGCAACATTCCAGCTGCTCTGCAGCCCTGCCACCATGACTTTTCTGCCATGACAGATCACACCCTAGGATCATGAAATCTTCCTATAATTTCTTTACCATGTATATCGTCACAACAATGACAAAAGCAACTAGTTCACCCAGGATGTCACTGCCAGGTAACGTAGTCTAATGTCACTATGCCTTAAGAAGAACTTTTGCTTTATTTGTTTATTTACTTTTTACAGGGTTGGAGACAAAAGCCAGGACTGTGTGTGCAGCTAGGGAATGTGCACCACTGAGGCACACCCCTGCTCTTTAGAATAAAACCCTGACATCTAAGAACACACACCATGCTGCTCTCATGAGCCATCTTATGCGATCTCCCAAGAGGTAAGCTTCCTCAACTCCAGCCAAAAGATGCCCGAGATAGCTTAGGCAGAAAGATGGACTGGCAACAACTTGATCTAGTTGACTAAATATTTAAGGCTAAAATAGAGGAAATCATGAAAGCAGAAGGATAGTCTGTGTTTATTTGTGTGTTATAGAGCTTGACAAAAGGAAAGGATTAAAACTGAAAAGGTACATAAAAATAAAGGAGAAGGAAAAAAACTGTATTTAAAGTGAGATACTGTACTTGTGACCATCAAGAACGATGTTAAAACACTATGAAATAGCAAACGGCTGAATAACAGCACAGAAGCCTGAAGGAGTTTAAAAAGGTGTAAGTACCAAAGAACAGCAAGCTTGCAGGCAGACCCCTGCAGCCCAATGAAACATCAGAGCGGCAGGGAGACCAAACACAGCCGTACAGATAAACAGAATAATTCAACTGACCTCTGAAAAGAAAATTGCTTCCTGTCCAAAACATAAAGCTGATTTGGGCAGGTACAGGACCTGGCTAAAAACAAAGAGTCAAGAAAGCCTAGAATGATAAGGAAAGACTAAGGTTGCCAGGTAGATGACAGCTAGAAGCCAGCAGCTGGGACTGAACATGAGGATACTATAGGCAAGGACACATCCCCATGCCAGAAGCACGGGTTACCTGTGTGAGAAACGTAACAGTAGAAGCTGAGTGGCTGTAAGTGGGCCAGGAGCAAGATGTCAGCCATGTGACTAGTGAGATGGATCTTATTTGATAGTTTAAGACTTACTCCTCTAAACAAGGAATATAACTTCTTCCCAGGCATGTGTTGGAAACCCACAAGACTTCCTTCTTTGCTTCTTGAGTTTCAAGGAAAGCATCAACAGAGTCCACTGAGACAATGGCCAACAGTCCTATCCAATCAGAATGTGGAAGAGTTGGGGACCAAGGGCAAAACCATACAACAAATGAGCTTGGAAGTTTTATTTTCCTTTGTGCGTGTGCATACGTGTATGATGCGTGTGAGTGTGGCTGTGTCACGGCAGATGTGTGTGGCAGTCAAAGAAGAATCTTGAGTGTCAGCCCTCACCTTCCACCTTTTTGAGACAGGGTCTGTTGTTCTCTCCTGCATATACCAGGCTAACTAGCTCTGGAGTTTCCAGGGCTTCTCCTGGTACCACTTCCCATCTTGCCCTAGGCACTCTGAGATTTCAGATGCACCACTGACATAGATTCTAGGAATATGAACTCAGCTTCTCACATTTGTATGGCAAACAATTCACACACTGAGCCAACACTCTAGTCCTCAGCTTGGAATTATTTTTTTAAGAAAAAAATGTCTTCCATTTAGTCACTCTTAGATGAAAGAAGTCATGAAAATCAAAATCACAGCATTTTTTTTAAATTCTGATGGTAAGGAAGTCATGAAAAGCATTAATAAGAGAACAGTCTGCAGCTTTAAATGTCTGTATCAGTATCAACAACAATAAAAAAATGCAAAATCTAAAGAACAATAAAAGAAAATAAAGCATCAAGTAGCAATCAATAAAAATAAAAACTGGAATTAATGCACTAGAAAATAGAAAAAGAGCAGAACTCATTAATAATCAAAAACTGTGGGCTGTCTCATTTCAGAAATTCACAACAGATAAGCATCTAGCTGACTTGATCAAGATGTGGGAGGAGAAAACACTAATACAGAAAAGAAAGAAGAGGAGGAGGGTAAGTGAGGGAGAAAGAGAAAGAGGGGGGGTAGAGAGGGACGGTAGGATTGCAAATGTACAGAAAACAGTCTCCAAATAATATAAAAATTGGTAAGGATCATAAAGTATTACTTATGAAAACTCTATGCAACTAAATTTAAAACCTAGCACAAAACAGAAAGTAGAAGTTTTCAAAGCCCTTCTTTTAGAAACAGAAAGTTTAAGCAAAATAATATCCAAGGAAGTCACCAAGTTCCAGAGCTCCTGACCTGGAGGAGAGGGAGCCTACCAGGCAACTTCTCCAAGCTCAAGGGGTAGACATTCTGAATGCTGAAGATAAAAAAACTTCTGAGTCTAAAAGGAGGGAAAAACTCCTATTTTCATGAAGCATGGACACAGACCTGGTAAAGACAGTAGGAAACAGGGCATTCGACTTCAGAGGAGTACTAAAAAACTGTGCCCGGCGAGACTAGCTCCCACTCAGGGTTCAAAACTAAAAACACTTGCTGTCCTCCCAAATCACCAGACAGGGAAATAGGCACTTGCTTGTTGGAAAGTAACTGGTGTAGTCCACATCGAAGCAGGCACCACTGACCCTTGAACTCAATGTTTAATGGCAGCTCCACATCTATGCATCTACCCTGGATTCTCCCTGGCCACACACACATTGGCTTACAGGGCAGCAGTTGTTCTCTGTACCGTAGCTGCTCTTTGTAGAATGATGCTAACATCCTCAGCCAAAATCAGGGACTGAGACCCTTCCTGAGAACTGTGGATTTGGGGGAAAGTGCCATTGCAATGTGTTTGGGCCTGAGCTATGTGCAACCTGTGACTGCTCTTGACCCTTGCAGATCACAGAACAGCACGTTCCCGGGTCTCTCTCTGGCCCATGATAAATTTGTCAGGCCTATGAGGTGTGACAAGAGCTGAAACAGCCACACAGACAAGTATTGAGCATTATAGCTATAAAAGGCTTGAGGAGGGACTGGTAAGATGGCTCAGGTGACAAAGTGCAGTGAAGCTGAGTTTGGAACCCCAGCACCCACATAAAAAACAAGTGAGGTGCTGTGCACCCTCAATCCTAGTGTTGGGGATGTGGAGATCAGAGGATCCCACGGGCTCACTGGCCAGCCAGTCTAGCCAACTTAGTGAGCTCCAGAGTCAGAGAAAGACCTTATCTAGATAATCGAAAGAAAAAGGGACTGAGGAAACTTTCTGATATCAGTCTCTGATGTACACACACACAGACACAGACACACATGACATGCATGCACACATATATGTACATACTCACATGTACATATGCCTCCATAGATATAATGCACACACAAACATACACCCATATATACCACATGCATGCAAATATATGTACATACAAGGCATACATAAACATGCACACACACACCAGCCCCAATACTTTTCAGGAGGATCACTAATTCTAGCTGGATTCACTGTTAGGGGAAATGCAAAGGGCAGGGCAGTAGATGTAACAGGTAAGAAGAAATGAATATATCTGTTGGTCCCTTCTCACAAAGAATGTCTGAGTGACAAGACCAGAAACTAATGACTGTGACTGGGGCAGGTGGGTTGTCAATGAGCGACATTTGTCTGAGTGTCACTTCTTGAACAGCTTTGAATTTGGGAACGTTGCTAAGATCAGGCCCACTCAGCTTCTCTAACATTAAATATGAGCCTCTTAAGACCAACTGTACTCTACTTAAATAATGTAGGAACATGGGAGGGGAACACCAGACTAAGAAATCTAGAAATAAAATTTTGACTGTGTAGACAGATTACAAAGATTAAAAAAAAAAAAAAAAAAGCAAACACCAGACTCTTGTTTGGGGTTCTTTTCCTAGGGCTGTGGGCTCACACTGCTGCAGAGATGCTTGGATGTGCGGATGAGCAAGCGCAGTGAAGGTCATTCTGTGTGTTCTTCACGAGGGTAGGGGGAGCTGTGACGAGAACAAGAGAATGTTCTCACCTTGAAATAGCGCTGCAGTACAAACAGGACCTCCCCGTAAGTTCACGGTCTCGGTATTGTGATGAAGACACATTGAAGGAATATCATATTAAATCCCTTTCACAGCGTTCAAAGATAGCAAAATCGTGGAGGATAAGACAGATAAAAAAAGATCAAATGGGACAGACCCTTGCTGGTTTCCCTGGCTCCTGGAAAAGGCAGATGGAAAGAAAATTACTGGCACAGCTGAGTTTTCAGAAAGGACTTGGGGTTAGGGAGCAGAGGGGATCAATATCAAATTGACCAATTTTGAAACCACTGTCTATATAACTGGAGCCGCGAGTGACCGTGGGGAGGAGAAGGCGTGTAGATGATAAGTGGGTGGCAGGGAGACAGTGGCTAAGTTGGGGTGATTTCTGCACAAAGGTAACTACTCCTCTTGTTTTCATTTTTAAAATTACTTCTAAGTGAAACCTCCCCAAAGAGTGTGGTGTTCTGACCTCCTGAATGCCCATCGTTGCTAGTGCTGGGCTTCCCGTCCTCGCTACTTCTCTAAAGACAGTGTTTTCCTTCCCACTCTGCTGCTTTTGAAGATTTCTCTTCGACTTTGGCTTTCAGTAATTTTCTTCCTGCTTTGGGGCTGGGAAAAAGTCTTCATTGTGCAACATGCAATCTATTTGGTTTGCAACCGCCTGTTAAAGATCGAGCTATGTCCTTTAAAATACACGTGTCAATCCTATCTGTTAATGTGTCTGTCTGTATTTGTGGGTGTATCTTTGAAGAAGATTGCAGAGGCTGAATAAGGTCCAAGTGTGAAGCCCCGATCAAGTTGAACCCATGACCTTCATCCTTAAAAGGAGAATCAGCAGGTATTCTTTTTATTTATTCATTCATTCATTCATTCATTCATTCATTTATTTATTTAGATTTATTATTTATTTATTAAAGATTTCTGTCTCTTCCCCGCCACCGCCTCCCATTTCCCTCCCCCTCCCCCAATCAAGTCCCCCTCCCTCGTCAGCACAAAGAGCAATCAGGGTTCCCTGCCCTGTGGGAAGTCCAAGGACCTCCCACCTCCATCCAGGTCTAGTAAGGTGAGCATCCAAACTGCCTAGGCTCCCACAAAGCCAGTTTGTACAATAGGATCAAAAACCCATTGCCATTGTTCTTGAGTTCTCAGTAGTCCTCATTGTCTGCTATATTCAGCGAGTCCAAGCTGGCCTGGGTATGAAAAAGCCTGGGATAAAATCAGCAGGTATTCTTAGGTTTGACCCTGAGTTTCTGGGTTCTAGAACAATAAGAACTGCCTGTTTATGACACCCAGTCTGGGTTAATTTGCTTTGTCACCTGAAGTTGACAGACCCATCATTTTAGGGAATCCTTGATTGGCATTTGTCAGCTGCTGCCTCTGCTGTCTCCCCTCTCTGCCACATTTGGTATATTCCCCACCACTGCCCCCTCCCCAAATCTCTCCACTCAATCACTATTACTTCCGCAGGTACTCCTGTGGACATTTCCATGTAAATTATCATAATTCCTTCATCTTTCATTCCAATGGGACTAACACCCCATTAAACTCATTTGTTAAATTATTAATTCAATTCATGGTAATTTTAGCTCTAGAATTCCTACTTATGGCCTTTAAGGGATTCTAAGCATCTGATAAAAGTCTCATTCATCCATTTTGCTGTGTCTTCAGTCACATGAATCATAGCTATTTTCAACTTCATGTTTCTGGTTATTTGGTCTTCATTCTTAGCATCCTTGTTATTTATTGTACGCTTGCTGCCTCGCAGATAAAGAAGATTTTTCACAGCTTCTGTGCTTTGTCCTTTCTTAGGGGACAGAGGCTTTGTGTGGCAGGCACCGAAAGAGCCGCTGGGTCACACGACCTGTAAGACTTTGACAAAAATTAAGAGGAGGGAGTAGGGGATGAGAGTAAAGCAAGGAACCTAGGTTGGTCAACTGGATTCATCTAGAAGTGCATGCTTAGGTTACTTGAAGTCCTAACACTTGCCTCAGAGGCTGCAGTGAGGGAACTCGCCGTGCAAATGATCAGAACAGCTTCTGGCGTGAATAGCTCTGGGCATTTGTTGGCTTTGACTCAAAGACTGATGCTGCCAATGGCCTGGCCTCACTCATAGACAACTGTCAAGATGGCACTCAGGATGCATTATGAGGGTACTCGCACCCCTCGAGGAGGAAGCAGCAACTGGGGCAATAAAACCAAAGTCCCTCTGTTTTCAGACAGGGCAAGCTCAACAGATGACCCTGAAGTCTGCTCCTTATTTCAGGTCCTGCCTCATCCTCAGAGAAGAGAAAAACATGACCTCCACTGGGGACAGGAGAAAAGTCTGTCCCAAGTTGCCCAGGATGAAGACAGATGAAGCAGCCCCTGTACCCGGGAGGAGAAGCCTGGTGAGTTTGATAGTGAATAATGCTTCCAAAAGGACTCTGTGTAGCCCTCATGCTCTGGGACCCAGCGATGCTCACCTTTAGAGCAGGAGACTTCACCATGAAAACAAAGCACTGTGCAGAACACACTGGACCAGGTGTCAGGCTCTGGAGCTAGGTCCTGAACTGCCACTGTGTCATGCTGAGACCTGACATTCACTGTTTTCATCTCTAGAACAAAAGTCATTAGACTCAAGATCTCCAGGATCCTTGTGCTCTCACACAATGCTGAGATGCTGAGAACCATAAGTTAGGCTGTTGCCCAGCTCTGCCTGACAATACACCAAGGCATCTACTGTTTATTTCAAGAGATTTATCCTTTGTTTTTAAAGATGCAGCTTGCTTACCTAGAACACTGAAAGAATTTGTGTGTGTGTGTGTGTGTGTGTGTGTACCCCATTTTAAATAGTTTAGGAGACATGCCCATTATGAACATTAGAACAACTGTGACCAACCAGTAAGTTTATAATTGGCCACATGGACCTGGGCTCATGAGTCATGGAAGGGCCTCCAGCAGATACTGTGTGTCAGAACACAGCCTTATCCCTGGAGAAACAGCAGGAGGATTCTTGCATGTGTGGTATTCCCCGCTGTGAGAAATCTCTTTACACTTTCTGATGGGTGAATTTTCTTTATCAAAATTAAGATTAGAGAAATAGTTTATAAGAAGCTCTATGTATAGCTCCAGCAGCCTACTAAATCACACCTGGGCCTTGAAGACTTGAATTTCTTGGCCATAAGTCTGAGAATCTATGCAAAGATAGTCTACTTTTAAAAACATCATCTGTTTCAAAATCTTTAAATCACACAAGATAATGAGGAGAGGGACCCAGAGGGACTGTCCCGGGGGATAGCTCTTCCACTACACAAGCCTTAGCTTCATTCACAGCTTCACATTGTGAGAAATTAAGTCAAGTAATTCCAGAGATTTGTCAGCTGTGCCTGTTCTCAATGGCTTCTAGAAGAATCTTTGATCAAAGTGATGAAGAGTGGTACTGCGGGCAGAAGGGATGGATACAGAAAAATGCCGAAGCAGGATAGCACAGTAACTCAGACAGCTGTATTCACTGAGTCCCCGGCATGTTTCACTTAGGGGGTCAGTGGGTGCATTAGGAGTCTGGGGCTTTCAAAGGTGTAGTTGTCACTCCTACATGGTGGTTACACCCTCAGATTCTCTGTCAGAAGATAGATGAAGGGGAGTTGACAGTCACAAGAAGCTGTAGTTTCCATTGTCAGGTAAGCTGCGTGCATAGCACTGCCTAGCATTTCATTTGCTTTGGAAATGAATGCAACATGGGAGATTCGTTTGGAAATTAATGTAGTCTGCAAATATATTTTTAGTGCTTCTTCACATTTCAAGAATGCCATGAGATGTCCAGTCCTTTGTGTCAATGAAAACACAGAAAATGCCTCTGTCCAATCATGAGTCCATGTGTGTGATACTTTGAGAACTGTCTCCCTAAGAAGCCTTACATGCCATAAAACAGTTTGGGTAGTGCCCTGTCCTGCCAGTATATTCTTCAAAATCACCCCATCTTCCCCATCAGATTCTTTGTCCCCTCCCATTTCACCAGCTTTTCTTGCTCTTTCCCTTTCCCCCACTAGCCTGTCTGTGTCTGCAGAGCTGTTGTGATGGCTCCTTCTTCATCCCTGCTTTTATTTATTGGGGCTGTCTATTTTTTTCATATCCAAAATTCAAAACAGCTGATCCAGTGAGTCCCAGTGGATACATGTGGTCCAAATAAAAAAGATGCATTTGTACTGTTCTAAGAAGCATGAGTAACAACAGACACCACAGGAGGCCAGCACAGATGGGTGAGAAAGAAATATTTGGTTCCTTACCTCTGGGACTAGATTTAAGTGTGGGCCATCGTCAGACAATATAGTGAATAGAATCACTCAGGTGGTGGAGAGGTGATCTGTTATTGTGTGATCCCAAATCACCCACAGCACCAAGTCACCCCCAGCAAAGGATACAGTTGACTCAAGAATGAAAACCATCTTTCACTTACTTTTGTAAGTCACAGAAGCCCATGCCTGGTCACAAAATGAGTTCAGTAGCTGCCTAAAAGCAGCTGCAGGCCTATCTTACTCCTACACTTTGTACTTTGCATCCTGTGTCTCACCCTTTGGTAATGACATATGAGGAGTGCCATAGAGAAAACGGGGACCTAGGTACTTGTGGAAGAGAGTCCTAGCAGACAAGGAAAAAGTGAAAGCATTGTCAGAAAGTTATTCAAAGGTCTTGAAGGAACACTTTGTCCAATATAGTACAGATAATAACACACATTTGTTGAATGAATGAGCAAATGAGATAGATGGTGAGTACATGAGGGGTTGAATGATGAATGGATGCATGCATGAATGGATGATAGGTGAATAAATGAATAAACAGATGATGAATGAGTGAGTGGGTGGGTGGGTGAATGGATGGATGGGTGGATGATGTATGCGTGATTGGAAAGATTATGGGTAGATGGGAGATAAATGGACAAATCAGTGGATGGATGGATGAGTGTGTGGATAGACAGATGGATGGATGATGAAGGGTTGGTCAATATATAGACAAATAATTAATAGGTGGATAGAAAATGGGTGGATATATGGAGAGGTGGGTGGGCAGATACATGGAGGGATGGATGGTTGGATGGATAGGTAGATGAATGGAATGAGGAGTAGTTGGATGGATGGATGGATGGATGGATGGATGGATGATGGGTAGATAGATGCTAGATGGAATGATGGATAGAGGGAAGAATGGATAGGGATTTCATGTTTTCTGTAGACATCTATCGAATGCAATGAATGGACATTGCCTTTGAGATGCCAGCATTGTTAAAAGAGTGACCCCCTCTTGTCTGTAAATCACAGGGACTTAATCAAGCAACAGAATAGATCTGGGAAAGGTCCATATGTGATAGAAAAGCAATAAGAAGCAACTGTCTCCCAGTCCCTGAATTTCCCAATGCAAGTGACAGCTACCACGAGCAGAGGAAGATAAGGTTCTCTGTTGAAGAACCAGAAATGGCTTGCAGTCCTCTCACAGTGTTAGGAAGTAGAAGTCAGTGGTGACTGAGCTCCAAGTACCTGTGTGGTATGCGGGCTTCCTGTCATGCCTAGAGGAAGGACATAGGGGCACAATATTCCTCGTCTGCTCAAAGCTGACCTGTGTTGAAATTGAGTCTCTTCATGCCTATTTGGAAGTACATGATTGAGAAAAGCAATTTCAGCGGTATTTATGGGTGTCAGCGCTCTGAGTTACGGCCATCCTTCATCTCAGAAATAGCTTTGCACCATTTACTGACAAGCTGCAGATTGACAGGGACGCTTCACTTTTCTCCCAAGCCCCTCTGCTGGGAGTCACTCTGCTCTTTGTGGATTCTAGGACTCGGAGGTGAATTTCAAGCACGTAGCTAACATTCTTCTGGTGTGGCTCTGCCTCCGGCCTCCCACGCAGGCAGATTTATACACATTTTACAGGAAAGAAAACATGCCAAAGAGATGCAAACTGATTTACATAGGTAATTGATGTGCACTGGGAAAATACAAAGCTAGAATGAAGACACAGAGCACCTCCAAGCTGGTGGGATAAACCTCATTTCACGGGAATTCCTTCTACATAGAGGACTATGGTTCTCAGGAACGGTGTGGATACCCTGGTTGCAGAGATGAGCCTGAATCCACATGCGGAGAAGTGCTCTCTGTGGCATTGGGGTATCTCCACAGGGCTCAGACACATGGCCTTTTGACATGGATATACCAGTACAGATTTGGAAAAGGTCATCAGAAGACTTCTGACTAAAACCTCTCTATCTCTCCTGGGAAATAATTGTAGCCACACACAGAGGGGGTGGGGTGACAACATCATAAATGTCCTCCTTACGGCTCTGGAGGCAGGAGTATGAAGTAAGTAGGCAGAGTTCTTGCTAGAGACCCTCAGGAGGATCTCTCCAGGTCTTGTCCTGTTTCTGGTGGCTCCTTGGCTAGACCATCGCTCTAGTCTCTGCTTCCATCCTCATTTGGATCTTCCTGTGTGGCTTTCTCTCTTCTTGTTGTGAGTGACTTTGCCTAATTTCATCACCAGAGTCCTTTTGGAAGTCAGGCTATATATATGGTTTGGGGATGTAGTGCTGCGATCACTCTTTCGGGGCTACCACTTGCCCACTAGACGGTGTGATGCTTACAGATTTTATGCTTCAAGCCTGGCCATAGCACAGAGCTGTGCTTCTCCTCCAGCTTGGAAGGATCTGTGCTCCTTGGTTCCTTGGCTTCTTGGAAGAGACTTGTGCGGCTATCCATATCCACAGATGTGCTTGGGTAGAGCCTCCAAGGAGCCTGCCCCTCTGCATTCTGGAAAGGCCATTGGTGTGGGAAGGGATGGGCATCAACTGAAAGAACTGACAGATGGAGGGAGGAGCCTGTGCATTAAGGACTGCAGGGAAGGTGACAGATGAGTGGCTGGACTCCCCTTTCCTTAGTATTAAAGCCAAGGTATCCTCTGCCCTTAGGGGTAAAAATACCTACAAATATCTGGCCCAACACCCATTGTCTAATTATGGTTCTACTGGGACATCGATGCTGTTCCTCTAGGTTGTGTATGGCTAATTCCACAGTAAGAGACAATGCAGTCACCTACCAAAGAACATACAATCCTACAGAAATGCATTCGGGGACACTCCATTGCGGACCACTCCTACGCAGGCAGGAAGCCTGCAGCTCTGGCTACATGAACCTGGTTGGCCTCATGTTGTTTCCTGTCCTACAGTTCTGCCTCACTGAAGCTCCAGTGTTGGACTAGAATAGACTTCCTTTGCCTCATTATTCTCTGAACAATCTGGTATAATCGCGGGCTGCACAGTTTTATACAGTGAGTCATTTAGACAGTTGAAAGGACAGAAGTCCAAACCTCATGGTTTGGAGCCACACACTCTCTGTCATTTTAAATAGGAAGGTCTTGAGCATCTGAGGAGCTGGGTTTTCAAAGGGAACCATGAGCCAAACCCCTGTATCACCAATGGGCATCCTACTTAGTGCTTCTTTCAAGGAGCCCTGCAGAAATTGCCCTGAGACTCTCACAAGTAGAAGACTGCCAACATAATGCCTCTGTGGGTGACCTCAAAACAAAGGGACAGTGACACGTGCCAGAAACAGGATGGGTCCTCCTAGAGGTGGGAGAGGAGTGAAGAGCAGGGTCCAGATTAAATCCAGAGGGGAAATCTGAGTGGGAGGTCATGGCAGAGACTCCAGGGAAGGCAGACAAGTGAGGACCTATGGGGACTTGACAATGGGGTGCTCTCAGGGCTGTTAGTCACCTATAGCAGACACATAGCTGCTGTCCCGTTTCCCTGTCCTCCCATTCTCTCTAGTCCCAGGGCAACAGAAGAGATAAGCCCTACCTAAACAGACATTTATTTTTCTTAAAGGAAAATGACAGGGCTACAGGGTCCTTTAGCCAACTTGACTGTGTTATTCATTCTCTCTGCACCTGGTGTGCCTGGGCTTCCTGCCATTCTCAGGTGTGCAAGGGGGAGGCCATTGTATTCTACGGACCCGTGGCCAACTTGTAGAGCTGTCTCAAACCAGCAACCCGGTGTGCAAGGTCTGGCTCTGCAGGGCAGGTATCCTGAGTCACAGCTGGGCTGGGGCAATCTGTTCTGGTGGCGGTGGTCCAGCTGCTGCCGCTCTCGGCCTAGTTCAGTATCAGGATGCTGGGAGACCTTCAGCGCCATTCACAGACAAGGAGGAAAGCTGTGTGCTGCTCCATGGAGAATTGACAGGGAAGCAGAGACTGGATCTTGAGCCTTGTAGGACTGTGTGGTTTCTTGCTGAGCAAATTCGAGCCTTTTGTAGAGCTGCCACAGCCTTTAGAAAAATAGCCCTCCTGTGGGTGAACCGGCAAGCTTCCATCTGCAGAGAGGAGCTATTGTTCCGGCGCCAAACCCAAGTGGCGAGAGAGCTATGCTTGCCATCTGAGCTGGTGGAGGCATTCATTGGTTTCTGGGTGCGGCCACTACCGCAAGAGGCAGGGTGAGACCGAGAAGCTCCAAAGCAAATGACAAGAATTTACCGTTGTAAAAACAATGCTCTGCGGGAGAAGAAAGAAGAACAACAAAACGCTTTAACAAAACACCAAAGTAAACACACTTGGCTGTTAAATAAAAGCCAAACTTGGCTGTTGAGATCTTGCCTCAAAAACTGTTTCCATCTAGTTGAATAAACACACTGGGTCTTGACCGTGTTGCCAAGAGCCCCTCGTCTGCAGAATTATGTCCCCAGTGTGGAAGCATCTGGGAAAGCCTGTTCGTTCAGTGCAGTCAGTCAGTTCTTGCCTGCGCAGCATGGGCTGAGAGGGTGAGGAGGGGGCCCATTAACCCTCCTCTGCCCAGCTTGCTGGGAGGGGCTCAGCTGCAGCAAGGGACCACCTCTGTTCTTGTTAAAGGATTGCTTGCTGTTCTTCAAATCTTTGAAGGCCTTGAACGTGGAGTCATTCAGTCTTGAAGGATTAGAGAGCCTTGTCTTTGTTATCAGCTAATTATCATCCTGTGGATTGTGTGGAATTAGTCACCTTCCGCCGTGACCTTCACTTTTAGCCTCAGCACTGAAGCAGGAGTCTCTGCAGCTCCGAAGCAGTTCTTCCTGTCAGGGAGGGGAAGAGGTCACACCCCTGAAGCCACCTTGCAAGCCTGAGGAACTCCAGATCCTGCATAGAGCCAGGAGCAGGAGTGTAGAGCTGCAATCTCAGAACCCCTACAGGGAAATGGAAGGGGGGACAAGACACTCTCTGGGGGGGTCACAGGTCACCTAGCCTGGAACATGCAGCCAGAAAGACAAAGAGACTGTCTCAAGCAGGGTGGAAGGTGGGAGATTGCCCCCTGGTCTCTACACGTGGGGTATGGTATGTATGCAGCCAAACTTGAAAATTACAAATATCCTCCTCTCCTGGGGAAAGGGAGAGCGGGAAGAAGCTCGGCTTATGTTACATTCTATGAGTTATGAAAATACTGTCACAGCATTGCAGCTCCTTGTCTTGTTTCTTCACGACAGTGACAGCTTCTTCTTTCCCCAAATCACCCGTAATTGGAATGACACGACACCGTCCCTCGGAGCAACTATTTTTCACTGAAAAATTAACACCAGGTCTGTCTTCTCAAACTCAATACCTGATTTCTCTTTAGCACTGAATAATATTCCATTTAGTGGAGATGCTGCAGTTTGCGTCTTCACGCAGTACAGGGCATCTTGATCGCGTTCGATTTTTGATGGTAATGATT
This sequence comes from Alexandromys fortis, assembly GCF_014885135.2. NCBI lineage: Eukaryota > Metazoa > Chordata > Mammalia > Rodentia > Cricetidae > Alexandromys > Alexandromys fortis. The sequence goes on along the minus strand of NW_026067909.1, from coordinate 6,598,491 downwards.
AAATCTGTTACAAACATCCCCCCTGTTGACTTTTGTGTGGCTATGAATTTTCCAAATCAGGTTGGTAAAAATTAACAGCACAATTTCCGAATTAATTGGTGAGATCATAAGTTTCCCAGAAACTGCCAAAGGACCTTCCGGAGTGGCTGTGCTCCGCTGCTGGCCGATGTTCCCACCAGGACTCTGTTCCCATCTGCTAGGTGCCGGGTACCTGAGTCGCTTCAGAAGGGCCAGTGCATCAATCCTGGTGTGTGCTTGGTTTGCGTGTGTGCTTGGTTTGCGTGTCTGTGCATGTTCCACGGAGCCATCTCCTCCTCACCTCCAATGTCCCACTGCTTAATTTTCACCTTCATAGCACAGACCTGAAGATGTTTCACATGTTCATGTGTGTTTCAACTTTAGCATGTGTCTGTTCAGATCTTTGGTCTGTTTTTTTTTTATTTTTTTGTTTGTTTGTTTGTTTTTATTATTTATTTATTAAAGATTTCTGCCTCCTCCCCACCACCGCTTCCCATTTCCCTCCCCCTCCCCCAACCAAGTCCCCCTCCCTCATCAGCCCAAAGAGCAATTAGGGTTCCCTGCCCTGTGGGAAGTCCAAGGACCACCCACTTCCATCCAGGTCTAGTAAGGTGAGCATCCAAACTGCCTAGGCTCCCACAAAGCCAGTACACGCAGTAGGATCAAAAACCCATTGCCATTGTTCTTGAGTTCTCAGTAGTCCTCATTGTCTGCTATGTTCAGTGAGTCCAGTTTTATCCCGGGCTTTTTCAGACCCAGGCCAGCTGGCCTTGGTGAGTTCCCAATAGAACATCCCCATTGTCTCAGTGTGTGGGTGCACCCCTCGCGGTCCTGAGTTCCTTGCTCGTGCTCTCTCTCCTTCTGCTCCTGATTTGGACCTTGAGATTTCAGTCCGGTGCTCCATTGTGGGTCTCTGTCTCAGTCTCCTTTCATCGCCTGATGAAAGTTAATATCCAGGAGGATGACAACTGGGTATATGCTCTTCACTTTATAAGACTTTTCTTTATATTATATAAAAGCCCTTTATTGTATATTTTTTCAAATATTTCCACCTCCTTATTAACATGTTTTGTAGACAAAAAGAGGTCTATCTTTTTAACTTTAATAAACTGATCTATAAGATTTTAGTACATTACATTTTCAGTGTTAGGTCTTAATACTCATAAACAAACCCAGGTCACAAAAAAATAATCCAGTATTTCCTTTTTGAAAATTTTATATTTATGTTTTCCATATTTAAGTATATTGTTTGTTTCTGTGAAAGCTCTGAGATCTGTGTAGATTCATTTCCAGTTTGCATATGAATGTCCAACATCTTCCCATTATTGGCTTAATGAACCATTCATTCTTCTATCAAGTGGGCCTTGCTCCTTTGTCAAAGAGTTGTATGTATCTCTATTGCATTCTGGGCTATTGTGATGGCTATTCTTGGTCATCAACTTGACACACCAAGTCAGTATGCAGCATTCTCATGGTTACTACCTCTGCCGCTGCTTAAGTCACTGACTTGACTTCCTCCAATGATGAACTGTGACCTGGGAATGTAAGATAAAATAAAACCTGTCCTCTCCACGTGGCTTTCAGGTTATGGTGTTTATCAACAAAAGAATACTAGGTCAGTTTTTTAGAGCATTCCCTAGACGCACATACCTGTCCTTCCTTTATCTGTGTGCTGTCTTCGCTCCTGTGGGCTTGTAACTCGTCTTGAGTTTGGATGACTGTGATGCTCTGAATGTTGCTCTCTTGTCTCACAATCACACGTGTCATTACTGATTGTTTTTTTATCCCCATAAACTCGAGAATTAGTTTGTCCATAAGCACAAAATAACTTGCTGGAATCATTTTAGCATTGCACTGGATTTGCAGATCAAGTTGGAAACTGGCATGTTTAGGTACCACATTTTGTAATCTCTCCACATTTCTTTAATCCCCTTTGTCTTCCTACATCAAACTTTTATGGCTTTTTTTATACAGGAAGCCTGTGTCTATTCTGTTAGATTTATACCAAATATATCATTTTTAGAGATAGGAAATTCTCTTCCATGCATGACTTTGTGTCTTTAATTTTAGGTTTCAGGCATTCGTTGATAGTACGGTGAAAAGAAATGGATTTTGTAGATTAACTTTGTGTATTATGTGTTTGCTACACTTGCTCACTAATTTCAAGAACTGAGTTATCTATTTGTTCGTACTTTTATACAGGCAGTTGCATCATGTCACTTCTACACAAAGGCAATTGTATTTTTTCCTCCCAATTGTGTATTTTAATTTTCTGCCTTGTACTAGTTAGAATTTCAAGTGTGATGCTCAGTAGGAGAGGAGACAGCTTAGGCTCCAATACCTCACTCCAAAATGAGAAATAGCTAACATTTTGCAGCTGTCAGTCACTAAGCCTATCTTTAAACTGAATGAGGTTTCTGTTGTTGTCCTTGCCAGCTGTGGGATTCTGCCGGATGCCTCTGTTGTATTAATTAACATGATCATGTGCTCTTTCTACTTTAGCCAGGCTCACGACTTTATCACATCCATTAACTTTCAAACAGGGAACAAGCTTCCTGCTTGGAACAATCTCACTTGACCAAGGCATATAGTTCTTTTTATTCATTGTTGGATTTTACTTGCTATTATTTTGTGGATAAATCTTGCAGTTTTACTTATTGAAAGATATTTTACTGTAATTTTCATTTATTGAAACACATTCTTCTGGCTTGAGTCAATAAGATAAAATTGTTTTTACAGGGTGAAGTTGCAAGGTCTCCCTCTCTGCTTCCCTTTTGTAGAAGAGAGTGTGAAGAATTTATTTAACCCCTTGAGTTCTGGTAGAATTTACCCATAAAACCATCTGGTCCTAGTGCTTTCTATTTATAAAGTTGCTGGTCATATCAATTCGGCAGCCTTAAATGATTTTGATCTATTAGGATAATTAAGTTCTCTCTTAATCTTCGCGGTGTCTGTCAAGGGGTTTGTCAGTTTCATCTATGTCATCACAAAGAAGACAAAGAACCATGTGTCATCTTCCTTCTTAACTTTCTAACATTGTGGACTCTGTAGTGACATCTCTTTTGGACCTGAAGTTTCCAGTTTGTGTCTTCTCTCTTGTTTTCTTGGTTAGATGGGCTAAGGGTTTAGAATTTCTTTGATGTGTTCAAACAGCCAGCACTTGATTTTCTCTGTTGAATTCCTGATGTCACTCATTTCTGTTCCAATTGATTGCTTCTTTTCTTCTTCCTGCATCAGGCTTGGTTTTCTGTCTTCCTGCATCCTCAGGCAAAAGTGTAGCACCATGACTGCAAAGTTTATTCCTTCCCAAGGCTCACTTCATGGTGTTTATTTCCCTCCAGGCATGGATTTTGATGCATCCTGCAATTTTAAAAATTACATTTCAACTTTAATTTAGTTCAACATATTTCACGGACTTCTGAAAAAATTTATTTGATCCAGTATTATTTAGAATAATATTATTTAATATGGAAATATGTTGTCATTAATCTATTATTAATTTCTAATTTAATCCTACAGTGATCTAAAACAGACCTTTTATGTCTTCTATTGTCTTAAAGTAGTGGTTGGTTTTGTGATTCAGGATATGTTGCAAACCGATGAAAATTCCACACACATCCCAAATTATGACATTTTGAATGGCTGACATAGTCAATAATGTCAACTAAACCAAGATAATCAATAGTTGGTGGCATATTAATTATATGCCAATATACCCACTGGCTGATCTATCACTTCCAGAAAAAGATGAGTATCTCCAAATTTTCACTAGATAGATTTATACATTCTGTGAAATCAGTTTCTTGGTTTTTGCATCTCATGTCCTGACGGTCTGGCAAATACATGTCAGACGTACGTCAAAATCCTCTCTTCCTTGAATCAACCCCTTTATTCTATGTAGTTTCCTGTTTTAGATAAAAATAAGTCATCATATCTTCTAATGCAAATGTAATGTTCTTCTTTGTATTGCAGAGATGAAGATGGACTTGGAGCCTTGTGCATGTTAGAAAAAAGCCCTATGGGAAACACCTCCAACCCCATTTTTCTTTTTGTATGAATTATCAACTGTTATGACTTGGTTGTAAACTGTCCCCCACAAGCTCATATGTTAGAGTACTTATTCCCCACTGGTGGTGCTGTATAGGGATTTGTGGCACTGTGGAGAATTTGGGCTAGCTAGTAGAAGTGAGTCATTGGGAGAAGGCCTTGAAGGTGATGCTCCCACTCTACCCTGCTCTCTACTTTCCACTTTGGCATAATATGAGTAAGCAATATGCTCCTGCTACCATGGATTGACTTGCTTTAGCTGGCAAACCTTCTCCACCATGGGTCAAGATCAATCCTTCCCGCCGTGAGTTGTTCTGGCAGGTATTTTGTCTCAGCTATCAGACAATTAACACAACAAGGTGCAGTTTAGTTTCCTACATCTCACTACATCTGACCTGTCTATCTATCTAGGCTAAAGTTGGTTTCTTGCAGACAGTGCTTCATTGAGTCTTCCTTTTGAATCAGCCTGAGAATCTCCATCTTTTGATCAGTTGTGCAAACCACAAACACACTGATTGAAATTGTGTTCCAGTATCTTGTGTGTGTATAGCTGTTTTCTAATGGCTTTTTTTTCTCCTGTTTGGTTTTTCTAGAAATTCCTTATTAAATGGAGCCTGTGCCTTTCACCTAGGAGTGTAATCACTGTTATACTGGAGCTCTGTTGATTTTGAAGGGGAAGCATTTCGCAGTCTTACAATCAAATCTGAGTCTTCACTGGGCCCGTGTCTCTGGGTTCACCAACACAGTTGGGTTGAGCTTCTGTCTGAATTCAGTCATTATCTGAATACATCTGCAGGTCGGGCTGATATAACCAAGTGAATGGGGCTGATGATACAGTTCTACTGGATGAAGATTTTATTGTTGCTTCCCTATGTGAGATTTGGGAGCAGGGGAAGCGTAGTTAGCTTCCCAACAAGTTAGACTCTAGCAATGGTCTTTTCTTCTGGAAAGCAGCAATTCTTTTCCATTGGAGAACATGTGGGCTTATTTCCTTTTGGCAGAGCAGAAGGGTTTTTTCTTACCTCGTTGATTCCTTCGCCACTGTAGCCACTTGACCTTTCTATTCTAACTAGAACATCCAGCCAGTGGCTTACCATGTGCGTCACCTGACCAGGATGTGGCATAAGAATTCTCTGCTCTTGACATTATGGTCCTAGCTGTGACTCCCTGGATCTTGGGCATCAGTTGAGCCTGTAGCTCTGGACCAAGAAAGGTCTGAGAAATGTCATGCTTTTCCCGTTTGTTCTGCTTGTTCTTGCTGTTGTGACGAAGCAGTGACGTCCAATCTCTTCCTATATTACAGGTTATAACTGAAGTTCTTATCTCCCTATTTTAATTATTTCCCTGGAAAAGCACCACTTCCCAGGAGTCCCGAGCATCAGCTGCTTTTCACTGTTGGTCTGAGCTTCTGACTGCGTTGAGCCATTGCCTGCATACCTCTGCAGATCCGGCCCATGAATAGAAGTGACGGGGTTGATGGTTCAGTTCTACTGGGTCGTCTCAGTCAAGTTGCTTTCCCTCCATTATCTGAAGAAGCAGTTTAGAAGATATTAAGTAAATTGGTATTTAGCAATTGCAAGATAATTGAACCTCGACTACACTAGGAACTAATTAGAATCTCATCCAAATTGACAGCCAAGCTAGAGTCTCTGAAGCAATACCTGTGGAGGGCACACTAGAGGATCTTAGGTAATGCAATTTGCACAGCTGACCCACTTATTCTAGAAATATGCCTCAATTGCAAGTAGCCCTCTGTAGCCAGAGAAGAAGGTAAACTCTGTCTTCCTTACTACACCCCAAGACAAAGCAGTGAAATGTCCTACTGCATGTTCCTTATGCGCCTAAAGCTCTTTGTGTATAAAGAAAGTTATTATATTGTGTGTGACTTTGAAACAAGAACAAGCTGATAAAGAGGCAGCATATGAACACTGTTGTGTCATTGGCTCCATCCCTGTGCTCTGATCTGTACCTGGTTTGGGGACATCAGAGCCCTTTGGGCATACACTGTCTGAACCTCTCACAGCAGGGTTCATCTGCATCTTCCCTTTTCTCCCAGAGTTTGTCTATCCAGGATCCAGCCATTCATTCTCCAGCTGTGTCTCTGAGAGTGGTGAAGCCCCCCAGCCATTCATTCATCCAGCTGTGCCTCTACTGAGAGTGGTGAAGCTCACCGGCGATTCATTCAGACCAGCTGTGGTTTTACTGAGAGTGATGAGGCTTCCCGAACTTTGTCTTGGGTCTTAACACTCAGTTTAAAAGTCTATGAACCAGAACTTCAGAGCATCCTCTGAAAGTGGGGAACAATGGAGCATGTCTGTCATAATGACTGCCCAATGGACACTTTGAGACTTTCCGAATTGGCTCTAAAGGGAAGGTGAAGCAGGAAGCAAGGTCAATATGCCCAAGAATGGGGAAGAAGCAATGAGCCATCAAGCTGAAAGACTATGAATCCACAGTGAGGGCAGATGTGTGTATATGCATGTGCCTGGGTGGGTCTCTGCATATGTGTTTGTGCATGTATATGGACATATGCCTGTGCATAAGTTCTTTTGTGCATGCATATACATGTGCATGCTCACATGGATGTATACTTGAAGGTGCCTGTTTGCATGGATGCAAGGAGATATGAGTTTGTGAAGTGTGTATTCTAGAGCCTCCAATACATTTGTCAGTGTGGATGCATTATATGGATCAATGGGATGCATGTGCCCAGGCATGCACCTGTGTGTATTAATGTATTTATACTCTGTTTATATGTGTGTGTATATGCACATGAGCCTTTCATGAGTCTGTATATGTGTATGTGTGTCTGTGTACATGTTTACCTGTGTGGCTAGAGTCATCTGTGCTCACAATTAGTACAAATATAAGTGAAAGAATCATTCTCACTGACTCAAGTATTCCAGCAGGGAGGAGTCTCCAGTATGGGGTCTTAGGCAACACTACCCAAATGTTGGGTTCCTAGTGTTGCAATCAATGTCTCTTACTGTCTTCAGGGCTAGAGAATCAAAACCATGCCCAGCCCATTCCCTTAAGGTTCTCAAGAGGAGGTCAAAAGTTGTCTCTCCACAAACTGACAGTCCAGGGCATAAAATGTTTATAGGTGTTCTTGTTGGTTCACTCATCATGAAGAAAGCTCTCTTCTCAAACAACTAGGTGTCTTTCAACAAACACACATCCCCCTTCCCCGCCTGGCACAGCTCTGGCTAAGATGTCTCTTGTTCTAACTTAGGGGATTCAGGTGGCTATTGGAAGTCCCTTAGGAGAATGTCTTTTGCAGAAAGTCCAGTGTTTGTGTTGCGCATTGGCCTGCTTACTGTATGGGGCTGCAGCAGGAAGTGGTACAGGTGTGGGACCTTGAAGCCACACTATATGTCACCTTCCAGCTCAGTCTGTGGAACACTCACAGGAGACTCTGAAGTCGAACTATACACCCACTTCCAGTGTGGCTTATGGAAGAGTCACGGGAATGAGGCCCTGCAGCCATGCTCTGTAAAACCTGTGGCTTCAGTCTGTGTAGTCAGCTCAGCTTTCTGTACCTCCCGAGAGTTCTAACAGTGGCCCAGGAGAATTTCTAAGCAGATTCAACTTCACTAAAGACCGCTTGAACTGGAGGAATGGTTGGTTCAGCAGCAAAGCTTGTGCTTAGCACTTATGAGGCCCTGGCTAGAACCCTGGGGAAAGGAAGAAAACGTCGGTTGCTAGGACATTTCCTCAGAAACACATGGAAGGTAGTTTGGAAAGCCCTACTTTGTGACCCTGGGAGGGAGCAACACACACCTTGTTAGGCCACCAGGCTGGTAGAACCTACCCATCACTTGGACTTAATATGAAACATCCCTTATAGGCTCCTGAGTTAGAACACTTGGTTCTCCAGCTTCTGATACTCTTTGGGAAGGTTGTGGAATATTTAGAAGCTGGAACCTCCCTCATCCTTCCTTCCTTTCTTCCTTCTCTCTTCCTACCTTTCTCCTTCCCTCACTCCTTCTTTCTTCCCTCCGGTTTTACTTTTGTCTACTGTAATCCTTTGTAAAGAATAATTGAGCAGTCTGTGTCTTGCATAATTGCCCAATTACTCTTCAGCAAGATCACTAGAATTGGAGCTTCTAGGTTAAAGGCTATCTACATTTAAATATTTAATATGAATTTGTCAAACGTTTGAAAGATCTTTTCAAATAGCTGACATCCTCAATGAAAAGGCATATGAATTCTCCTTAAACTTTCCAAATATAGATAGAATCATGTTCATAATTATTAGCAATTTCATAAGAAAGAAGAACTGTTTCTCATTGAGTGCATATTTTTTGATGGCTTACATGATTGAACTTTTTATAAAAGCATTTGACATTTTGCTTATTTGGCTTCTGTTGGTTGTTTATTCAGTGGCCTGCAGCATTCATTATAGGAACAATAAAAATAAATCATGGTTACAGTGTTACTTTTTTCATTGCTATGAGAAGACACCTGACATAACTCAAGGGGAGATTTATTTTAACTTACAGTTTTAGAAGTTTTAGCTCAGCTCTCACCCCACAGATTTTGCACTACATTTAAGCTACTAGAACATCATGGTGGTAGAAAATGCCAGAGGCCGATGGCTCTGTAGTGTTCATAAATCAGAGACTGTGTGTGTGTATGTGTGTGTATGCATGTGTGTGTACATGCGTGTGTGTGTGTGTGTGTTTGTACTAGATGTATATCTCTTTTCCCACCTTTTAATAGTGGGCATCAAATAGTCATCCCTTAGTCAGTTTTTTCTAGGAAAACCATTGAAGACATATCCCAAAGTTCATTTTATTAATCTCCTTTGTAACTCTGAATCCAACTGTGTTGACAATCAATACCAATCACCAAGAGTCCACTCCTTGTCAGTTTAACACAAACTACAACAAAAAGGGTTTGATCTTTCAAATGCATTTGGTTCATCTCCACCAAGTCCCATGGTCTTCATAGCTCATCTATTACTCCAAAACCCAAGTTCAAATCTCCTTGGAGACTCAGATCAAATTCCTAACTGAAATCTTATCAAAATCAGAAAACAAATCACGTGCTCCCAATATGCAAGCCAGAGTCAGCATTCCTATTCCTAAAGAGATTGAAAGATAAAAAGGACACATTGTCCCAAAACAAGATCAAGTAGGGCAAATCCTGAGTCCCGCAGCTCCACCTCTGGGACTTTAGGCACACAGAATGAATGAGGGGCCTGAGGAGATCCCTCCCCCCTGGGGCCTTTGCATTCCCAACCCATGTGGCCTTTCCTGGGTTGACTCCACTAATCAACTACAGTTGTTCCATGCCCCTGGCATCTCCAACATTATTGGGGCCTTCTCTGCAACTTAAACTTGACCATGGCGGTTTCATACATTGCTGATTCAGGGACTTACGACACTGCCTGGCCTCCTGGGCCTTTCTCTGAAATCTGGGTGAGGGCCTCCTTGACCATGTAATTGTTTTACTCTGCATGTCTGTGAAAATATCATGGGTATGCTGTTAAGGTCTACCACTGGCTCAGGTGGTCCCTAGGCCTCCTTGGCCAACAATTACAAGGGCCTCTGAGTGTCTAGAAGGCCAAGTCCTTTCTTAAGTGACCTTTAAGTGTGAGCAGGTCATCCCAGTGGCAACACTCTTTTTAAACGAGAAAGTCTCTCAAATGAGTTTCTTTCATACCCCTGGGCCTGCAATGAGCTGGGGTTTGGCTAGTTCTCAGGTGATCTTTCTCATGGCCCTGTTGCTAAGGTCGTGGCACTGATTTTTTTTTTTTTCAGAAAGTTTGCCTTCCTTGCCTCAACTCCGCATAAGCTTTTCTAAGTGTAGTGCAACCTTTTCAAATCTTTGTGCCGTTTCTTCGCTTCTGATTGTCCCTGTAAACCTGACAACACCCATCACTGACCACTCCACAGCCTGAGTGCTGGGCTGCTTTGACATTTTCTTTATGAAGTCACCACGTTTAAACTTGACCTCTTTTAAAGTCACAGGGCATGGAAATTATGTAGCCAAAATTTTCTTTCAGGACTATAACAGGAACGACCCCGAGTCCAATCCCGCTGGGGTCCTTATTTTCATCTCAAACCTCTCAGGCACAGCCTTTACTGTCTGCACTCCTGTGAGCCTGCTGGTCTCTGTGTCCACCAGGATGGCCCATTACGCTCTGCTGGAAGCATCCTGGAGTTTCTCTGACACCACATGGCCAGGTTTAATCATAGCAATGACCACAGTGACTTCACTTCTCTGGCATTAACTTTCTGCCTTATGGTGTTATTGTTTTGTTTGTCTCTATGAAGAAATACCTGACAGGAAAATTTATTTTCTCATAGCTCATGGGTTCAGAGATTCCGACCAATCATGGTATGAAGGTGTAGTAAGACAAGTAAGTATTACAGTAGACAGAAATTAGAGAGAATTCTTGAGCTAGCTAACTTCCTCCTTTTCATCTCTATTTCACGTACTGACCCCCACTGGTGGGATGGTATTGCCCACACTAAAGTTATGTCTCCCCCGCCCTCTTCCATAGTTAATACTCTCTAGAAATGCTCTCAAAGACACACTCAGAGACTCACCTATGCTTCCAGGCAGTTTTCCATCCAATGGATTCCCGGCAACCACATGGTGGCTCACAACCATCTGGAATGAGGTCTGGTGCCCTCTTCTGGCCTGCAGACATACACACAGACAGAATATTGTATACATAATAAATAAATAAATAAATAAATATAAAAAAAATAAGAATAACCAACAAACTATGGAGATCTCAACCCAGTGTCTGCCAGGACCCAGCTTCTACCAAGAACTAAGAAAGCCTGAGCAAGACCCTTTCCAGTCTGTGGTTTCTACTTTGAAGGATTTCTGTCATGATTTAATGGGTTTATACAGAATTATCTTAGGATTGTGTGCACACCATGTGATGAATAAATGAGATATGATTTTTCCTAGTGAGGTGTGAATAAATTATCTGCTCATTCAAGGCAGGACACCAGTGACACGCTAAGCAATGTTTCCACCCAGCCCCATACACATTCCAACCACAGTTCTTCCTCCCATCCCTCCTCCCGCCTCCCCCTCACTTTTCCCCCCACCAACCCACCTCCATCCACTCCTCTCAAAGGGTAAACCCTCCCATGGGGTGTCAGCAAAGCCTGGCAGATTAAGTTGAGGAAGGACCAAGCTCCTCCCCCCTGCATTAAGACTGATTATGGCATTCCACCATAGTGAATGGGCTACAAGATGCTAGCTCATGAATCAAGGATAGATTGTGGTCCCACTGCCAGAGGCCCCTCAGATAGACCAAGCTATACAATTGTCTCCCATATACAGAGGACCTAGTTCAGTTTCATGGAAGCTCCACAGATGTCGGTGTAGAGTTAATGAGTTCCCATGAGCTTGGTTCAGCTGTCTCTGTAGATTTCCCCAGCATAATCTTCCCCTTTCTTGTTCATATATTTTCTCTCCCTCTCTTCTACTGGATTCCCAGAACTTGGCCTGGTGCTTGGTTGTGGGTCTCTGAATCTGGTTCCATCAGTTACTGTATAAAGGCTCGATGATGACAGGGTATTCACCAATCTGATTCCAGGGGAAGACCAGATCAGGCACCCTTTCCACTGTTGTTAGAAGTCTTAGCTGGGGTCATCCTTGTGGATTCCTGGTAATTTCTCTAGCACCAGGTTTTTCTCCCTAACCCCATAATGGCTCCCTCTACCAAGATATCTCTTTCATTGCTCTCCAACCCCATCCCTTCCCCAACTCAACCATACTGTTTCCTTGTGTTCTCTTCCCCCCTCCCCTCAACTGCCCCCCTCATCTCTAGATTACCCAGGAGATTTCATTCAATTCCCCTTCCAGCATGGTCCATGCATCCCTCTTAAGATCCTCTTTATTACCTAGTGTTCTGGAGCTGTGGATTTTAGTCTGGTTATTCTTTGCTTTATATCTCCTACCCATTTATGAGTGAGTACATATCATGTTGTCTTTCTGAATCTGGGTTACCTCACTCAGGGATTTTTTTTTCAAGTTCCATCAATTTGCCTGCAAATTTCTTGATGTTATTGTTTTTTTTACAACTGAATACTCCATTGTGTAAATGTACCATATTTGCATTACCCATTATCTAGTTGAAAGACATCTAGGTTGTTTCCAAGTTCTGACTTTACTAATAGTGCTGATATGAGCATGGTTGAGCAAGTGTCCTTGTGTTATGATTGAACATGCTTTGGATATATGCCCATGAGTAGTATCATGTGATCCTGAGGTACATTAATTCTCAGTTTTTTGAGAAACCACCATACTGATTTCCAAAGTGACTGCACAAGTTTGCCCTCCCACCAGTAGTGGAGGAGTGTTCCCCTTACTCCACATCCTCTCTAACATAAGCTGTCCTCAGTATTTCTTATTTTAGCCATTATGACTGGTGTAAGGTGGTATCTCAGAGACATTTTGACTCGCATTTCCCTGGTTATTAATGCTATTGAACAAGTCCTTAAATGTCTTTTGGTCATTTGAGATTCTTCTGTTGAGAATTCTGTTTATCTCTGTACTTCATTTTGATGTCTAGTTTCTTGAGTTCTTTATATAATTGGAGATCAGCCCTCTGTCAGATATGGGGTTGGTGAATATCTTTTTCCCATTCTGTATGCTGTCATTTTGTCTTATTTACTGTGGCCTTTGCCTTGCAGAAGTTCAATTTCAGGAGGTCCCATTTATTGATTATTGCTCTTAGTGTCTGTGCTACTGCTGATGTTATATTTAAGAAGTTGTCTCCTGTTCCAATGTGCTTCAAGCTACATCCCACTTTCTCTTCTATCAGGTTCAATGGAATCTAACTGGATTTATGTTGATGTCTTTGATTCAGCTGGACTTGAGTTTTGTGCATGGTTATAGATGTGGATTTATTTGCATTCTTCTACATGTTGACATCCAGTTATTCCAGCACCATTTGTTGAAGATGCTTTCTTTTTCCAATTGTACCATCTTGGCTTCTTTGTCCAAAATAATGGGTTCATAGGTATGTGAATTAATGTCAGAGACTTCTATTTAATTTCATTGGTCCATATATCTGTTTTTATGATAATACTAAGCTATTTTCTATTATTTTAGCTCTATAGTAGAGATTGAAGTTGGGGAGAGTGATGTCTCCAGAAGTTCCTTTATTGTACAGAATTGTTTTAGCTATCCTGATTTTTTTTCCATATGAAGTTGAGCATTGTTCTTTCAAGGTTTGTGAGGAATTGTGTTAGGATATTGATGGAGATTGCATTGAATCTGTAGATTGCTTTTTGTAGGATTGACATTTTTATTATGTTGATCCTACATATTGAAGAACATGGGAGATCTTTCCATTTTCTGATATGTTCTAGAACTTATTTCTTCAGTGACTTAAAGTTCTTGTTATCCAGGTCTTTCACTTGTTTGGTTAGAATTACCTTAACATATTTTATATTTGTGGATATTGTAAAGGGTGATGTTCCCCTGATTTCTGTCTTTTCCCATTTATTATTTGTATATAGGAAGGCTACTGATTTCTTGGAGTTAATCTTGTATGCTACCACATTGCCAAAGGTGTTTATCAGCTATAGGAGTTTCCGGGCAGAATTTTTGGGGTCACTTGTATATACTGTCATATCATCTGCAAATAGCAGTAGTTTGACTTCTTCCTTTCCAATTTGTATTTCCTCCATCTCCCTTTGCTGTCTTATTGCTCTAGCAAGAACCTCAAGTATTATATTGAATAGATATGTAGATAGTGAACAGCCTTGTCTTGTTTCTGATTTTAGTAGAATCATTTTGAGTTTCTTTCCATTTAATTTGATGTTGGCTGTTAGTTTGCTGTAAATTGCTTTTATTATGTTTATGTATGTTCCTTGTATTCCTGCTCTCTCCAAAATGTTTATCATGAAGGGATGTTTTATTTTGTTAAAGACTTTATCAGCATCTAATGAGATGATCATGTTTTTTTCTTTCAGTTTGTTTATATGGTGGCTTACATTGACAGATTTCCATATATTGAGCCAACCCTGCATCTCTGGGATGAAGGCTACTTGGTCATTGTGGATGATTTTTTTCTGATGTGTTCTTGTATTAGGTTTGCCAGTATTTTACTGAGTGTTTTTGTATTAATGTTCATGAGTGAGATTTATCAGCAGTACTTTTCCTCTGTTGCATCTTTGTGTGGTTTGGATATCAGCGTAACTGTAGCCTCATAAAAGGAGTTTGGCAATGCTCTTTCTATTTCTGTTATGGAGAACAATTTGAGTGGTATTTGAGTTAGTTCCTCTTTGAAATTCTGGTAGAAATCTATTCTGAAACCATCTAGCCTTGGGCTTTTTGGTTGGGAGACTTTTGATGACTGCTTATATTTCCTTATGGGTTGTTATATGTCTGTTTAAGTTGCTTATCTGGTCTTGATTTAATTTTGGTATGAGTTAACTTATTATACTTACTTACATAAGTGAGAGGTTACTTACATAATGTTGGTGATCTCCCAAAAGCTGCATCATCAAAAATTTTATCATGGTGTGCCATCCTCATGGAAGCGGCATCATTGAATCCTACCCTCAGGTAATCTTCAGTCCTCTGTGCTGTCTGCCAAATCCCTAGATCATGTGCAGTTGGGTAACGGATGGGAGTCAGGGTTGGAATCCCAGGTGAGGGTCCTATTGTTCTTTTTCTAACTTCTTCTGTAAGGGAGTGTTTATAGCCCTACCATCATTACATACATAGTAACACCATACTGCCTACTTAATTATCTGTGTTCCATGAAGGTGACAAGATTGTCATTTTATGTTTGGATGAACAAGATATACCATAACAAGATGACACCTGCTCATTTTATAGGATCTTTCTGAAAGTGTTACAGAAATTTGCAAGAATGCATGGGGAATAAGTGTATTACACAAGTAATTTTCAAAACAAGACTCTATGTGTAATGCTGGGACCATGAAACAAAATATTCCTGGGTCCTAAAATCCTTGTCATGAAAAACCACTGCTCAAACTAACAAGGTGAGATGGTACTGCTTTGATCAAGTTGGTACAAGTTAGGGTCATCTGGGAAGAGGAAAACAATTGAGAAAATGCATCCATCAGTTTGGCCTTTAGGCAAGTCTGTGATGTATTTTCCTGGTTAATGCTTGATGTGAGAATACTTAAACCATTGTGGATGATGCCAATTCTGGGAAGGTAGGTGTGGGTTATATAAAGAAACAAAATGAGTAAGCCACTGTTGCTAGATAAGGCCACCAGAGAACATACAATGGACACTCTCAAAGCTGAAAAGAAAGTCTTCATGGAGAACTTGCCCAATTCATGCAGCCATAAGCCTTAGAGCCCTTTGTCTTTTGTGCACAAATACACATCCTGCTTGTCACACTTCAGTTGGCAAGAAGCAGAACTTCAGAAGTCAAAAGAAAGGCTAATGTACTTAGGGACTCTCCTGGTACTATAAATTAGGTCTTTGATGGATTGGGTCTTTGTTCCCATTTTGGCAGGTATTGGAGCCAACATGCAGGATTTTAAGGCCAGAATGGTGTCTCTAACATGGTGTCAGTTTTTCCAGAGTCTGGGAGCCTGTTACACTAAGGGGAGAAAGCTAGTAAGCATCATTTCTCCATGATCTCTGCTTCAGTTCCTACCTCTAGATTCCTGCCTTGACTTGATGGACTATAATTGAGACATGTAAGCCTAATAAATCTTTCTGTCTCTGAGTTATTTATTGTCATGACATCGTATTACAACAACAACAAAAAACTGAGACATGTGGATTGATTTTGTGTAACTTTGAGTTTTATATTATTGGATGAGATATTTTTCTGATTATCTATCCTTTCAATATGTAGGTGCTCCAGATGACAGTCACCCACCATCTCAGCCCAGGTGGCTTTAGAAGTGATCCTGCTGTTGGCCCCTCCCTCCCCTATGGATTTGTGACTTCCATGTTTATCCTTTTACAGAGATAAGCCAGCCCCATTCCTTTCCATAAGCATACAAAGTGACTGTTGTTTTGTGTAGTTAAGTTTGAGGTGGTTTGCTCTGCAACAATAGATAATGGTGTCGGTGTTTAAAGTCAAGTAGGATGTGTGTGTTCCCTCCAGGCACTGTGTAGCCTTAGACTTTGTAGTACTGATGATTTTTCTCTACACATTCTATAGATAGAAATCCATAGAAACATAAGAGGAGGCCGTAGCTCTCCACTGGTCATTGGGAGGATGCAGAATGTGGGGCTCTACAACTTTAAAAAAAATAACATGCATGGTGTTTGCTTTTGTACTTAGTTCTTCACTCAGCAGAGGTGGTCAATTGTGAGATCCCTCATTTCCTTGCCGTCTGTTGGACACCAGTCCATAATGACAAAGGGGCAGAGGCGGTGACTGAGAACTTTGTATTATCTTTGAACCCTGCAGAAATAGCCTTCCGGGAGGCAGCTTTAGTGAGGCAGCTCAGCCTTATTTCAGAGTAGAGGGGATATACAGAATTGGGGATGGTAGCTTGGCAATCACCTAACTGCAGTAAGTGAGACACTCCTATCATATAGCTGTATTAGTAGCAGCATAACTCTAACAAAATAGCCAGAGCATGTCATCTAACTGCCATATGGATAACAAGGGAAGAATGATTGCAAGGAACTGTGTGAAGGGTCATCCTTGAGATAAGTCAGGCATTAGGACTTAGAGACATTCTCCAAATAAGGTTAGGTAGAAAGCAAGAAGCCCTTATGGGGGGAAGTAAGTCTTCCATATTGTGCTGGGCTTGGAAAGAGCTGCTAAGCCATGGTAGATGGCAACTTTTGACTAGCAGGGCCTCCCAACAGTTGATAGTTGCAACTGATGGATGTCTCCTCTTTGTGGTACCTTCTTCCTTGGCCTGCACTGATGTAGGAGGGTCTTCTATCTATCTGTTGCTTTCATTGGTTAATTAATAAAGAAAACTGCTTGGCCTGATAGGTCAGAACATAGGTAGGTGGGGAAGACAGAACAGAATGCTGGGAGAAAGAATTCAGTGAGGCAGTTGCCATGAAGCTTGGGCCCAAGATGGATGCAGGTTAGAATCTTTGCAGTAAGTCACCACCTCGTGGTGCTACACAGATTACTAGATATGGGTTAAAGCAAAATATGACAGCCAAGAAGAGGCTAGATATAATGGGTCAGGCAGTGTTTAAATTAATACAGTTTGTGTGTTATTATTTCAGGTGTAAAGCTAGCCATGCAGGAGCTGGGCAGGATGAAAAGCAGGCCTGCTCACCTCATCACTACACTGCACATACTCATAGTTCATTCAAACATATTATTATGAATGCCAGTTTGTCTCCAGATCAGGCTTATTTAGTCTCTGGTGTGTGTGTGTGTGTGTGTGTGTGTGTGTGTGTGTGTGTGTGTATTTCAGGTGGCCATCTTGGAAGAGACTCTCTAGGTACCATGGAGGGCACTTGATCAGAGATCACTGACAATGCTATTTAGTTATGCAGAGTGGCTGTACCAGTTCAACCTGACAGCTACCTCACGTCCCCACTGATGCCTCTGGCCTGACTTCTCACCATAGACCACCCCATATCTGCTATCTGGTGTCATGTGTGGTAGTTGGTTGTTTCAATCATTTAATTGATTAGATTTAGAATCACCTAGAAGACACACTCCTGGGTGTGCCTGTGAAGATGTTTCCAGAAAGAATTACCTACCCTGAATATGAATGGCACCATCCCATTGGCTGGGGCTCAAGACCGAAGAAAGAAGAAAGAGAACTGGGCACCAGCAGTTGTCTCTGTTGCCCCCTGACTGCAGGCACACTATAACCATTCATCTTGTGCCCTTGATGCTATACCTCCCCCCACCAGGATCCGCCATGTCCTCAGACTAGGAGCCAGGATAATCCATTGGTTATGGTGCTTTTGTCAAGTATTTTGCCACAATTGAAGACAATAACTTACAATGCTTGTGTTTGCATTGCTATTTTCCAGCAGCTACTGAAGCCGACTGCAGTCAATGTCAGTTTGGGTAATTGGCTTTGTGAATTACCTAACTAGGATTTTTGCTTATGTTTTTAATCAACTGGCTTTCTTTTCCTTTCTTATTGGAAGCAATGGTTATAGATTCAAAGGACGAGCCTCTATTTCTTTTATGAATGCGTCAGAAATACTTTATCTTGACTGTTAACCTTCTTAATAAATCGTCTTTAGGAAGAAGAATGTTTTATTGAAATTATTTCTGTGGAGCATGATTTCTTAACTACTCCTTAATGCCTATTGTTTCTTTCATTTCTAAAGAAGTCTCTTTTTTCCCCCCAAAGATTTGAAGATTTCTTTCTGTTATCTTCTAATAGCTTATTCTTTCTGCCTTCCACATTTAAATCTCTGATCTAGTCAAGGATCAGCATTTTTTGTGAGTATAATGAATAGAATCAAGGCTCCTGCTCCCCACAGCAGTCAGGCTAGAGAGTTCCCCACCGTCTCTGTGTTTGGAAGTCGGCGTATCTCTTCTCTGGTTAGGGCACTGTAATGTTACAGCCAAATGAAGAGTTCTGGTTTTGACCATTAGCCCTTATTGACAGCTGTCAAAAGTTCACGTATTTAACAAAATTTCAACCAAAATCTAAGCATGATGAAAGTGGTCTGCAAGCAGCTTTGTTTGCAGGTGGGATGATCAGTTCAGTGATGACGTTCACAGCAGTTACCCATGTGCGAACCCATGTGAAGCCTGGCCGGAAGGAAGTCACCAGTTTAACCTCCATAGCTTTCCTTTGGTGTGGGAGATAGATTTGTGCAACCTACATGCAAATAAACAGGCACTCACATGTCTACTCTTTATCTACTCCACACACTCAGACCCACGTATATTCATTCCGTACTCAACTGACCAATAGAGAGATAGAAGTGCTCCCAATACAATTACTCACATACATTTACATTCCTTCTCTCTCTCTCTCTCTCTCTCTCTCTCTCTCTCTCTCTCTCTCTCAGTATAACAGGATGAAGAAGGGACAGAGTGAGGAACTGGCCAGCCTCTTGGTACCTTATAACAGTGGCAATGACCTTTCATGGCTCCTTGCTGAGGTCAATGCTGAGTTGGTCACATCCTAGCTTTCTTTTACCTGTGGTTTTAACAAGAGTCCTGACCTTTGAACTTCCTTATGTCTTACTTATGTGTCTCTCTAAGTGGCCAGACAGAGTTCTGACCATGTTCTCATCTTCATAAGGGAGATGGGGATCTGTGGAATAACCGTAGACAGATTCCAAAGCTAAGTTCGGGTTGAACATGCAGGTCTGTCACACACAATGACCTGATGTTCTTAAGCAGCATGCAAAAAGGGAATATAAAGGCATGTGTGAATTTCACTGCCAGACAGAACTTGGAACTCTTTCTTAACCTCTATTAACCTCACCATGTCCTCCCCATCTTCCTTCATGACATACTCAGCTCCAAGCAGGGTCTTCACTGTCAGAACATTCCCTGCCCTAACACAGGCTAGCTGGCTTGGGCACAGCCAACACAAACGAAATCACAGCATTTTATAGAACATTTTTTGACACCCCTAACCAACCATATTTGGCTGGAGCAGAAGTCAGGATTGCAGTTTTCCCTTTGACTGTGGCTCTCTCCAACTGAAGCTAACGACAGGCACCAGAAGCATCCAGGAGCTGTATAGCACATCTTTACATCTCTACCGCAGTGTGAGGGACACGTCTGATCTATAGACATTGGTTTATATGTTTATGTGCTTGCTGCCAGCACACTCTAAATTAAGCCCATCTGTCTTCTTCCTCCTCCCCATATTGGGACTCGCATATTAGTAGCTCTGAAACGTTGATGCCTGACTTGGTGCCGGCTAGTGGCAAAGTGAATCTTAGCTTCCTTCTACTGTCATAATGTTTCATTAAAAAGAAAAAAAAAAAAAACCCGCACTATCTCAATTAAGAAGGATGTGCCTGTCATAAGTTTAGCCTGCAAGGAAAACTGTCTGCAGAGTGACACACCTTGTGAGAGGTGAAAGCATCGGAAAACATCGTGCTGGGAAGGAGAGGGCTCCAATCATAGATGGTGCAGGGGAGCCCAAGTCGGATCCAGCAGGGAGAGGCGGTACTCTTTCTCGGTCCTAGAATCTAGGCGCTCCCAAGATATATCAACCCCTTTGATCTCTATGCTAGGAAATAGGAACCCTGTCCAAGGGACGGTGCTGTGAAGATGACTCTGGCTATAAAGAGCTGTCACATAGGTCTCTTCAGTGTTTAGGAGGATACATAGTGATGACTGTGGCAAGCAGTGTCTTCAAAGTGGCCCAAAGCCACTGGCCCTAGGGCTGGCCACCTGTGTGATCAGATGGCTGACATCAGCCATAAGGATTAAAAGTTTCATTACAGAATCACCAGGGCCAATGGTGGCTGATTTCTTATCAGCTGGCTTCTGTGAGTCCTGGCCAAGGGAAATGTGGAGTTACAAGCCTTGTCCAGGGAGTCCATGGCATATCCACAGCTCAGCATCTCTCCTGAAGAGCAGGACTTCTGTCCACAAGAGACCGTGCTGAAAGAGGCAGACTCGACCAACCATGATACCCACTCCCTGATTCCATGCCGGCCTTTCCAGGGGCTGTTCTGAGCTGCCCCAGGGTGACTGCTGTAAGTCAGCGGTATAGAGCCAGGTTCTGGCTTAGCTAAAGGTATCCAGAGCTTTCTTGGGCCAGTTTCATGGCATGTCGAGAAAGCTGGAGAATGTTTTATTCTTTTTTGTATTGCAGTGAGCTAGTAATAATAAAAAAAAACAACAGAGGCCATATAAATTTCAAGTGTCCATATGTTGTTAAACTCTCATAGCCACAGTCACTAGGCTACACACTCCTCACAGTTGCCTTTTTCTGCAGTAAAAGCATTCAAGACTAGTCTTGTCAGATTTAAAGAACGCAGTACAAATTGTCACCCAACTGTCATCCCGCTGCATGCAGGGAGTTCCCTTTGTTAAAGCCAAAAACTATTCAATCATGCACAAATGCTTCAGTTTTTTATGGAGAAGCGCTGGGGCTGTGCCTCTGCTGTGGCCTCTCTAAAGCCTTGCACGTGCCTGGCAGGAATAGCCAGGGTGCAGCATGCACCTCACACAGCAGCACCATGGCTTTCTATACTCAGAGTCACCTCCCATGCCTCTTCAGCGAAGGGTGACGAATTACACATCTCCAGATGAGCCTCATGGCCAAGGGACCCTCGTGGCCAGAGGAGAGCAAGCGGTCTCAGCGTCGTGAGAAACATGCCCAGGCAGGTTGCACTGCGCCTTCTCAGCTGAATGACCTACAGTCCTGCTTCCCAGAGCCTTGTCCAGGCCTGATCAGAGAGGCAAAGGGGCAGGTTTTCATCACACAGCCAGCGAGGACCAGGGCTGGGATGAAGCTTCTACGAAGAGTAAATAGGATTTTACCAGGAATGATAAAAAAGTTTTCCCAAGCATCGTTATTAGCTTTTGTCTTGACTGTGATTGAAACTTCTTTTGATTTTTTATGAGACATTTTTTCCCTAAACAATAAGCAATAAACTGTTAGCATCATTTACATGTAAATTAACAGGGGAACAGTATCTATGACTTTTTATTTCTTGCTATTTAAAGTTTTTTTTTAAAAAAATAAATTGAGACTGATGACTTAAGTTATTTCATTCTGTTCGTTGGAAACTGCAGGCTGCGGAGAAAAGTTGAGAGAAGGCATTTGCTACCTCAGACGGCAGTGGGATGAGCCTTCCCTTGTTTTAATTTAAATTAAGGATAAATATTAAAATATAATTAATTAATGTATACGCAAAGAAAATTAAAATAAATGTGGTCACTGAAGACTTAAATAGGAAATAAATTGAGTTCACCAAAAAGTTGGATAACATCGAATAGTATTGCATATTTAATCAGGGCTGAGTTGAAATTGATTAAATATGGCTCTGAAATTAACTATTGATCTTTTTTTTTTTACTTGTAGGATGTTACCCAATTTACTTTCCTATGGACTTGGACAAATTTCATAACTTAAGCAAATCCTAAAACCACTTTTTAGCTTATTGGTGGTAAAGTGTTCCACGTGCGGCATCAATAGCTTGGTTCAGAAGATGCTCTCAAAGTGCAGCATGGGACAAGGCTCTGTGGCCAATCACCACAGCTGTGGTTCGAGGAAATGAGGGAGACAAGAACCATTCCCTGTCAGTCTGTGGTTGAATCCACTTATCAGCTCAAGTGGGGGGGGGGGTAGTGTTGCATTTGCACACAGGGTCTGATGGATCAGTTTTACACGGACCTTAATCTCTAGTGGCTGGAGCGACTGGGGAATGTAATCTCTTCATTTTGACAATCTGGTTACACTTTATACCCTTGGAGGACACTCCTGCCATTTTAGGGCTTCTGTTAGCCCACTGAGCTCCAGGCAGAGTTTAGAGATAGTGTTCTTGTTAGGGAAGTCTTGGCTGACAGCATCGTAACAGAGCTGCTTGGTAGCACCTGTGGGTTGCCATGCTGTGAATTTTCTCAGGTCTCTGATGGAAGAATAGCCAAGGGGAAGGGGTTCAGGGTGGAAGCAAGAGAGTCAGTGAAGACTAAAGGTCGTGCATGTGTGTATGTGTGTGTTCGTGCGCGTGCGCATGTCTGTCCGTCTTCATTTGCTTCAGGTGGATCTCATTATTACTCCCCCTGGTGAAACAGTTCACTGCCTTCCTGGAGCAGAAAGGGTGTTTTTTTTGTTTTTTTTTTTTTTAAAGAACCGTCCTGCCTTTTGTCTCAGCCTCCCAATCTCCTGGCTGCTTGTCTCTGTTGCTAGGGAGTGTCTATGTAAAAGGAAATGGAGTCATTTAGCCCTAGCAGGCTTGGGAGAAAAAAAGCATCTGTGTTCATGAGTTGTGTCCTGACATTCCCAGATATTGAATCAAAGCCATCCTGACACCGGGCTATCCACTGTGTTGAAATGGTCTTTCCGTGATCTAAGATGCTGCTGTTGGGGGTTTTAAATTTAGTCTTTTCCCTCCGAAGGTCCAATAATTCTAGTCTATGGAATAAACTGACACTAGACAGATAAGGGGGAAAAGAACATGCAGAATGTATCACACGCCTAGAGCGCAGCAGTCTAAGACTTGCAGAAAGGCAGATGGAGGCTGCTCCTTAGAACTTGAAGGTACAGGGGCTCTGCCTGCCGGGGGTGGGATGCAGGGCATTTCTGGTAAGAAAGGGTGGTTTACTCTGAAGAGAATCTTTCCAAGCAGAAGGCAGGTATCAGGCAGAAAGACCCGGGTCTGCAGCACTGTTCACTGAAGCCATTTCTCACCCAGAGGACTGCAGTTCCTCCGCACAACCCACAAATAAGGCTTTGGAGTGGGGCATTTTACCGTGCTCTATGAGGGAAGGGGCGCTTCGTAGCAGTTTGGCTTTGGATGTTTGAATACACAGACATCTCATGGGTCACAGGAGAGATGCGCCTAGTGGAAAAACAGACAGAAGATCCTAGCTTGAGCTGCCAGGCTGTGACACTGTTCCTAGCTGCCGTCTGCGGCTTGCTGTCCATCTGGGGAAGTCGTCAAGCTTCCGTTAGTCCTTCCCTGTCTGAGATAAAATGAGGCTGAGTCCCAGACGTGGGCATGATTCTCATTAGCTTACAAGCATTCTCCACAGAGGAGCAGCTAAATGAAAATAGTCCGTGAACTCAGGAGACAGAGCAGACACCTGTAAGTAGGGCTGGTGTGAATGAGGGCAATGAGGAGAGAGGACAGTAAGGAAGAGGTGGGCATCCTTCCCATGGTGGCCTCAGATGTAGCTCTGAGGGGTTTCAGGGCTCCACAGGGCTGGATTTGGCAGCCAGATGATTGTTAACAGTGCCCCAGCTCCAAGAGGTGACAGCTCCAACACTCAACAGTGTGTGTCCTGGATTCTGTCTTCATTTCTCTTAATCTAACTTTTCCTTAGTCTCAGAAGCATTGCTGTGAAAATAATCTCCTGAATAAATGAATAAGGAAGAGGCAACTCTAATGACTATCTCGAAATTTCCATTGCCCGTGGCTATTACAGGTATGCATTTTAATTACCAATTGCTGCATAAAAACCAGCTGTGGAGTTGATGACTTGAAACACTTTCTAAAACCCTCCCTGAGTTGCAAACGTGGGATGGGCTTCACTGGTGCTTTTCCCCTCTGTTTTAATGGATACCAACAGGCAATGAGTACCCCACCCCTTCCTCTCCCGTGAGGGAGCAGTGCCTCCATCTAAACCCATAGAGTGGCCATCCAGTCACACCAAGACAACCCCAGGAGTTGGGGATTATGAATCCATCCCTCCCAAAAACAAAGCAGATAATATGGCCAACCTCATGGCCATGGATCAGAAAGTAGGCTATACCAGGAGACTGGAGGACTCAGTCAGAAGTTCGAGTTTCATATATGCTTTCTAAACTTAATGTGCCATGCCTGATAGCCATGATCTGAATCCTGAAAAGCAGTTGCCTTATAACAATGAGCTAAGATGAAATACAACCAAATGAACTCAAGAATGCAGACACCCAAGGGTGGCTCAAAGAAACAAGCGTCGTGTTCCTGCTGTGTGGATTCTGTGCTATGAAATGCCCATCACTGAACGCAAGCCACTCGGACACACAGAGCTGGCTCTCCTCATCCGAGTATGTGCTGCCCATAAAACAGGACTTCAAGTTTACTGGTGTAGACAATCTGCTTTGAGGAGCTGAGGGATTTCTTGTTTGGTTTGAACCAGATTGGAAAAGAATGGATGAGCTGAACTGGGCCGGGGTAATGGTCTCCCTTGGAAGTGCAGATCGTGTAATGGGCTCTTGTGCCCCGTTTTTTTCATGCCTGTAGTAGCAGGGTGCTCTGAGTGCCTCCTTGCTGCTTCTTGAAGCAAGGCTCACTGAAGGTCACAGGAACGGCCACAGACCGAGCACAATTTGTCAGTCCCCGGATGACAGCATGCCATAGAAGGTCCCGGAGTAGGATGCTCAGGGGTAGGATGAGTTGCTGATACTGCAGGCGACATACTATATAGCCACAAGAGGACAGGAGCACATCTTGCTGGAGGGTGGGCTGAGATCATGTTTCTTATTTCGAGAACAGAGTGGGGACAAAAACTTGTTACTCAGAGGTGAGAAAGGGCTAGCCTTGCTACACGAGGGTGACAGGGGTCCACAGCTCACTCCATGGGTGTGAGCTGGGGTCAGGCCTGCTGTGGAGGAGGAACAGGGAGCAGAATTTCATGCTCACGGGTGCATGGGAAGCACGCTGTCTGTGCAAGCATGAGCAGAAATGGCTGCCGATCCTATCAGAAATTCAAGTAGCTGAGCAGCAGGCCCTCTGTTTTGTACCAAATGCCAAAGCGTCAGATATGGCATCTGGGTTTTAGGTATTTCACCGGTAGGGCCTTTTGTTCCCAGCTGAGACTTACAAACCCCTCTTGAAAGGACAGGTGGACAAGGCCACCACTTGTCACTGACCAGTCATCCAGTATGGGACAAGAGGAACACCAGTGTTCATTGGGGACAGGGAGACTGGTCCTGGAGGACCCCCAGGATTACTTCCTATACAGCTTTCCAAACGCAGGTTTGGATACAAACAGCCACCTCTCTCTCTGGGGAGCCCTGGGCAGCTCAGCAACATTGTCCTTGACTCTGCCTGTGAGAGATGACTTCATCATGAACTCTCCAAAGTTCCTGCTTCACCTCACAGACTATGAAGAGATTCAGGCTTTCGATTGGTTCCTAGAAGAATGGGTGCTACAGGCTACTTCTTGCTTAGTTTATGGTATAGCTTTAATGGCTTTAAACAATTAGACTGAATTGGGAAAATAAAAGCTCAGGCATCGTGTGAGCCATACAGAACACTCTCGGTTTGTCAGGCCTACTGTGTCTGCCCCGTCTGCGCATGTGGCACCGAGGGATCAATGAGGCTAGCTAATTATGAAGTGACCATGACCCTGACCATAATGGCTTTCCCAGGTTCTCTGTTCTGTAGAGGGCCCTTGTCCCATACATTACCAAGTTTCCTGGGAGCACTAAGCCCTGCGTTTGCATGTCTTGCACTGTAGTATCAACCTGACTTCTCATAGCCATACAAGAGGCAGAGATCTGGAGAAGGGGTTAGTAAAAGTCAAAACTATTTTTAGAAATGTCCTAGGCACCGCGATGCGAGAAAGGAAGGGCCTGGCATGTGTTTACAGCGTGAATGCTGGGCACTGGGCTGCAGAGCACAGTGCGCTGGATGACTGAGTAGATCCCAGGCAATTGTGGGCACTTTGCCCCAGGTCCACATGCCACATGGGGTGACTCTGAAGGATTGTCTTCACTGACATGTGTGTTACCATCCTGCCCCCAACCTCAGCTTGCCAAGACCAGTTCCCCTTTTCACATAAAGCAAGTGGGAACAGCTTGCATGGCATAGAATAAGCTCTGTTTCCAGAGAAAGGGAAGGTATGCATGCTTCAGCAAAACCCAGCCCTCCAGCCCACTCCCCTGTGGAGGGTAGCTGGAGGGCAGCTGGGGCAGAACCATCAAAGGCCTAGATGCCATTGGACTTAAAAGGCCCAGTTTCCAGTGATTAAGGGTACCCTCTATTTTCTCATGAACCTGTAAATGCACTTTCTGCAGGGTGCTTATCTTTGGTGACTCTAAGTCTTCTGGTATTATAAGCATATCTATTTGCCTTGAGGAGGTGATGCCTCTACATGTATGTATGTAGGAGTCACTTTTCCTCTGAACTACTGCAAGTTTTAAGTCACTTTCTCCTGACTACCAGGTTTTCCTTCCTTCTGTCCTCAACACCATTTGGAGGGTGATGGGTAGAGAGGGGTGGGCTGGCAGCTCCAGGTCTTTAGTGGATGGACTTTGAGTTATGAGCTGTGCTATCTTGATTTCCAGAGATGAACATTCCCGGTCTGCCTGGAAGCTCAGGATATCCAATACCCAGGAGGGTGGGACCCAGGAAGACTATGCTTAAGGAAGGTTTTCCTAGAACATTAGTGCCCAGAAGGTCTGCCCCAGAGGACCTACCCAAGATGGCAGTACACAGGATGACAGTACCAAGGAGAGCTTGTCCAGGACTGCAGTACCCAGGAGGGCCTGTCCAGGCCAGCATAACCCAGGAGAATCTGCCCAGGACAACAGTTGCCAGGAGACCCACACCAAGGAGGCAGTACCTAGAAGGTAGACAGGCTGCCTATCCTGAGGTGTGGAAAACAGTCGAGGCCCCAGTGGTTCCACAGTGACTGAAATACATAGATCAACTACTAAAGTACCTATGTCCAGGGGACCACTTACACCCCCAAGCCATTTTCATGTGCCTTCTGAAGCCCCCAGCACTGAGTACACTGAAACAATAGCCATCTTCACCTCCAGCTCGCTCCCACCATGATGGACAGTCATCTCAAACTGTGAGCCAAAATTAACCTTTTCCTTTCTCATCTTTCCTTTGTCAGGTATTTTGCCATAGCAATAAAAAAGAAATCAACACTGTGGCATTGAACACATTACTCACTCCATTGTGCCTCAGTTTCCTCATCTGTGAAATGATAGTAAGAATAGCTTTCCATCCCTGAGGTCTTATGAGCATGAACTGAATTAAAACATGAAAAATACTAAGATCAGGGACCGTCATCTACTATCCTATCTACATCAGCCTCTCCATCATCCTGCACTCCTGTACAGCCCCAGGGATGGGATCTCTGTCTGTAATCTCTTCACTCCAGGTGTCACGTGAGTACCCTGTAGTGTCAAGATGTCCTCGTAGTGTGCAACTCCTCCAAAGGCGAGAAAGGCACTGACCACAGGCACTTCTGTCTAAAGGAAGGGCAGTACCTCGCAGCCCTGAGTGTCCTGGTGATGCATTGGCCTTACCCACTCTTCAGTCAACATGGCATGTCAGGAAAGGAAGTGGGGCCATATGTTCCTCCGTATACCTCCACTGGAGTCTGTAGACTCCATACATGGCCTGAGTTTCCTTTGCAGCTTTGCCAGCATTGAGTGCCATATGGAATGGGATCAGCTAGAAGCCTTCTCAGTGGCTTCTTTCTGTTTATATTTCTCCGCAAGCATTAGTTCCTTGTTTTGCTGCTGTGACAAACCACTGGACAGAAGGAAAACTTAAGGAAGGAAAGGTTTACTCTGGCTCACAGTTGCAGGGCACAGCCATCATTGCGGGGAAGCCATGATGGCAGAAGCTAAGGTCACAGATCCACTGTCAGGAAGCAGCAAGCAGTGAACACTGGTCCTCAGCTAACTTCCTCCTTTCCTGTTTCCATTGTTCCTGCCATTGAAATGGGGCTTTTCACCTCAATTAATCGGATCCAGACAGTCCTGCACAGGCACGCCCAGAGATTCGGCTTTACACTATTTCTAGAGCATGCCAAATTGACAGTTCCCATAAACCATCACACCATCTTATCCATCCAAACCCGCAAAATTTATAAGACAGTCCCCCCACATGGAAGTCACCCAGTGGCTAAGCTATCATCCAAGAGCCCACACATAATTGCTCCAAGTGAACTTGGCTTCCAGTGACCACCAGGTCTACAGAGCGTTGATAAGTTCTCCTGAGGAGCTGCCCCCAGAGCAGCCAACATACTGAAGGGCCTAATGGAGAGGGGCTTCTCTTTTTCTAAAATCCTTCTACCATCGGTGATGTGTGTGATGGTCACTGCAGCTGGAGCAAAGCCACCCGCCAGCTCCCGCAGGTTTCCATGACATCCAGACAAGGTGATGGAACCTAGTACCACGTTGGTGCCGAGTCATACTTCTAGAGAAAGAAATATCATTCCCTTTCCTAAGACAAAATTTTTCATGTGGTACTTTCATGTGATTTCTGAGTCTGTCTGGAGAGCAAAGGCAGGATATACTTAAGGGTTATTTATTATAAATGAAGTAACTGAAAATGCCCCGGAGAAGGAAGAAATACGACCACCAGGAAGAGGCAGAAAATTGAGCTTTCAATAAACGCACCTATGGCCGGTTTTCATCTGCTTCTCCTCCTATTTCCTCTTCCTCATCTGCTACTTGAACTGACAAGAAGGTAATTAGATTCTGCTTTTCCAAGAGCAAAAGAGTTATTAATTTTAGTATTTAAGATTGTGTAGTCCCCGAGCGTTTTCTGAGGCCTCTGCTCTCACCTGAGAGAGACAATAGTCCCCACAGGGTTTCCTAATGAGGGGAAACTTCTCTGGTATCCCCGACACAGGAGCAGGGGAAAGAACAGAAACTGACAAGCCCCTCAAGGAAAATTCCTGCTCCCTGGTGAGAAAGGGGCTCCTTGCCCACCAGATACCCATTCCCAGACTATACGCAAACTGTACACCACTGATCTCGGGGCCTGATTTCATACTGTTGGGTAGGAGGCCCCAGAGGTCTTCTCTCCATCCCTCTTTACCTCCCTCTCTCCCTTTCTCTCCTTCCTTCCTTCTTCCTTCTTCCTTCCTTCTACCATACTTCCCTTCCTTGCTCCTTCTCTTCCTTTCTCACCCCCTCTCTTCCTTCCCTTGCTTCCTTTACCTCTTTCTCTCTCTTCCTGGAAGTTTTTCTCTATTCACATTATACTTACTTTGTATTCAACACATTAATCATTTGGAAAATGGCATCCTAAAAAATCTGTGTTTAAGTATTACTCATATTTTCCATTTTTTAAAAACAGATTTCTAGGTATCATGTTTTCCTAGACAAAATGCTTCCCTATCTGAAGCACAAACTCCAAGATTATGGTCACGGATTAGTTTCCCATCTCCCCTGATGGGATACACATCTTAGGAGAATCCGCTCTGGAGCAGTAGCCTAGTTAAGCATGACCCCTTCCTCCCAGTATCAGCCTGAACACTGACGATCCAGAGTCCCTGCTCATAGTTGATGGTGGGTGGGGATTACTCTCAGGGCCCATGGAAAAATTCACATGATGACTTGGGCTCAGGTATGCAACTACTTCATTTCTGAGGACTTGACTTCACCTCAAGTATAACTATAAATATTTAGAAGTATTTGGGAAGCCACCACTAGTACTTTAAGCCCATTGAACATTCTGGATAGTGAACGGCCACATAATAGCTTTACCATAAGTGTAGAAACTTTCATTCCCCTGTCCATAGGTCCTTGGGATCATAGCATTTCTGCTTCCTTACAAACCTGAGAAGTGTCGGCTCCTGTCTGTTTGGCCCAAGTTTAAGCATGTCAGGCTTCCATTTGTCTACCTGCAGAGATCTACATGTCTACTCCTGAGTCCAGTGGCCATCTCACAGAACAGGAACGGTAAGTTTTTATCATATCTAGGACCATAGTTACATGTGGTTAAGAGAGCACGTACAGGAGCCTGGCCCCCATGTCAAATTCTGTTCACAATCCCAGCAGCAGTAAAGAAGGCCACCTGAGACCCACTCCTCTGCCAACAGGATAAACTGCATCAATCCTCACTTAGAACAAGGGGATAGGGGTGGAAGACTTCCTTTCTCTGCAGGTTGCTTACTTAGGCTGCATTTGGGCCAGAAGCCAGCTCTCCTCCCAGGCTCTGGTGTTACGGACTCTCTAAAGCTATCCATTCTGGGTGCCGCTGCTGGTCCTCCATGAGAGCTCTCATCTGAAACCCTCTGACAAGACACTGTGAACTGAGTCTACATGAAGAATCAACTGAAAGTCCAGCTACGACTGATGATAACTAATTCGTCTCCCCAGCCCCCCAAAGCACACAACACGTGGTCGCCTCATCTCAATATCTGGAACGTCAGAGGAGCCCAGGTCTGGCCTTCACTTCAGCATTGTGTGCTGTGCTGCCAGGCTCATGACATTGAATCCCCTGTCAAGTCCTCAACAGCACCTCTGTGGAAATGCTCCTCTTCCGGCCTCACCGTGAATCCACTCCCGTAGCACCCATAGTTCGCTAGTGGACAGAAACAAGAGGCTCAAGACATTTAGCACTCATAGTAGAAAGAAAAGAACCTAAAAGCCAGTCCTCTGAGCACCCTGCCAAGTATTTTTCGACAGCCATCATTCTAAGGAACATCTGTGAGCAGCTATCAGTCTCTTACTCTGGTCCCCTAGTCCATGTGTCTTACCAGATCCTGTCATTGTCTGTCTTATGGTACTACCTACGAGGTGTTACTTCTTCCGATTGACTTTGTCTACCAGGACAAGTGCAGACTTCCCTCTCCCCCTCTCTTCCCCCTCTCCCTTGTCTGCCTCCTCCCCCATCACATCACTCCTTACCCCTCTTCCCAGCACAGAGCTTGTGCTAAACACAAACAAGATGTGACATCATGTAACATTGATATTAATTGTCATTACCAATATACACACCCAAGGCTGATAAATAATATATGTGTGCATACACAATTTAGTCACTCAAGAACATACATATGTCTTCATTATTTATTGTCTTTTAGTCTTGCCAAGTACTAATGGCTTTTGATATAAGGTGATGACATACATTTTACTATTTAGGAAATCCATTTGCGTTCAAAGTTGTTGATTTATAGAAGACTACCAAATGAGTACCAACCGAGGCATCAGTGGGATGCAGAGACAATTGGGGTAGCTCTCACACAGCTGATGCCTCAGAACCTTGACTCTACTCTCCTCTGGACCATGGCAGATGGGTCTGTGCTGTTCTCTCACACGCTTGGCGGCAAACACACTTTGATTCACCATGTAGGAAATGATGCAGGAAAGAAGTGGCTGCCATCCAGGAAACTTCCCGAGGAGACGCTTGCCTTTGAAAGTACAGACGGCCTCTAAGGCCTGGATGAACTTGTAATTGAACCTCAGTGATGGCTTAAGGAAGGAAACTGGGGTCATATAAGTAGGAGCACATTTCTGTCCACTGGAACCCAGGACCTCAGCCTTAGCATTTGCAAGATGGGCTCATGTTTATGTTCTACAGGAAAGGTGCGGTCTATCCAGCTCTTGAGTTTATCAGGCTGTGCTGAAGCAGCACAGTCAACCCTGGAACCCTTGCATGTCATTCTTAGAGGCACCAGCTCACTCAGAACTCACATAGTCCTGTGGGCTGCTGCTCATTATCCCCCTCTACAGAAGAAGAAATTGAGGCATGAGGATGATTTTACTAAAATTGAAAAGAAAACAACGAAGTGGAGATAAACCGTAGATGTCTGTTGCTGTCTCTAGGAGGAGACTGAAGGGAAGAAGCGGGGAAAGCCATTCTGTTTATGTCAGCATGGAGGTCAGACACATTGTGGACAAGCTGCCTGGCAGGAAGGTGGCTTTAGAGGAAAAGCAGACTTAGCTCCCAGCCAGCATTCGAGAGAAAGAGAGAATTAGAAGGAAAGATTGTGTTTCTCTTAGGCAGGATGTAGAAAGGCAGGCAGAGCCAGCTGACCCCTGTGACTACTCAGTTTGCAAGAACTGCACTAGTGGAGAGGAACTCTGGGTAGGAAAAGTACAATATCAAAACATTAAAGGAAACCTTGTTCGGCCTGTCTCCATCAAGAGTTAAGGTGAGCCCACCTTCCTTTGGGTGGTCTCTTGGCCAGGTCACTGACTCCATCGAACTGCAACCGTGGGCATTCACCAGATTAGAGGGTTTCCTTTCTTGGCCACAAAGGGTTGTTTCTTAATGGTCATCTCTGCTACTCTGACATTGCTTCCTCTGAAGCATTTAAGAATCAGAGTTCCAAACACTCCCGGTATCTCTCCAACCTCTGGCAAGGATGAAGCTGCCAAGAGGCCCCAGAACAGTTGGGGCTATTAGGTCAAGAGAGAAACTAGTTACTTTTCTTTTAGGTGTTTTTGTCCTAAACTACCTAGTCAATTTCTACCTTTGATTCTAATCATTCCACTCTCTGAAGAGGTAACCCTAACAGTCATTGTGGGATTAGGGTGGCATCAGATCTAAATCGGTTTCTTCTAGCTGAATGGGGGTGTTAGGTGTGGCCACTGGGATACAGGAAGGAATTTTGCTCAGGATTTGAGAATAGGAATCTGAAGTCAAGCCAGATATGTGTAACCTTTCAAGGTCAAGACCCAGGGATGTCCAGCGTGTGGGGAAAGCTAGAAGCACTGAAGAAACTGTGGGAGAACCATGCTGAGAGAAGGTCCTCTCACCCCCAGTTCCAAACCTGAGTTTTTCATTTGTTTGTAGTTAAAGGAAACCAGAAGCCCTAGATCCTTCTCTATTCAATCTTGAATTCTCCAGGAGAGCAGGAGCTTTTGTCTTGCAAGAGACACCCCACCACCACCACCACTTGCATTTTCTGGAGGAGCAGGGTAATAAAATGCTCCCTAGGTGCCTATTCTCTGTGGACCTCCTGATGATAAGCTCTTAAGTGAAGGAAGATTTTCCCCAGGCCAGGAATCCTTACCAGCCCTTGAGTTTGCCCCTCCCATTTCCTATTTCCTATTTTGTCTTTGAAAATAAAGAATTCATTGGAAGTGTAAAAAGGGACATCCCAGCACCACAGTAGCCCTGGCTGGCTTTTCTCACAGCACCAGGACAGCAGCTGGGGCTTCTTTCCCACTCAGCATCCCTGAAGGTGGAACTTCTTCAAGACTCACACAGAGACAAGGTTGAGCACAAGTATTCTCCTTAGCAGGCTGCTACATGACTGGCATGATCCGAGTTGTCTGTGTCCCTAACTTAAGTCATCCAGTGGCCCTGGGGCCGAGCCATCTTCCTCCAAATGATGTAAGTGACCAACCGGAAATTGAGATAACAAATATATGACCTCATTTCTTCTGGTCTTCAAAGAAGGGAAGACCTTCATAAAGGCTCAGAATCCAAGAGCCAAGAGAAAGACGCAGTGGTATGGAGCATTGGCCTGGCTGTTTTCTGTTAGGAAAAGAGAGTTCCTGGTAAGTCTAACGACCAGCTTGGGTGAGGGAATGGACGGGAAAGCTGACTTCTCACATCTGCCAACTCCTATAGTGTAAATTTTCCCGCAGGAATGACTTCCTGTTGCCCCATGAGGTCTCTGAAAGCACATAGGGAAAATCCTTGCTTCTCCAGATCCATGTGAAGAATTCAAGCTTGTGCAGGGCAAGCCCTCCCTCTACAGCCTCCAACTTAGCATTGGGCAACTGGGCCTTGACCAGCACTGGGCTGATACAGTGTCTATGAGTCTCTGGGCACTGTGACATTCCCTGCAGACCCACACTCTTTGCATAAGGACCTTTGACCGCTGTCTCTTCTGATACCTGGAGCAATCTATCTCCACTTGAAGTGTTTTTCCACGAGTTCTAGGTGCTGCTTAGATCTCCATAGGGCTGTATTTGAATCCACTTATTCTGGTTTTGTTTGCTTTGTTTTGCTTTTTTGAGATGGGGCCTTACTCTGTAGCCCAGGCTGACCTAGAACTTGGTATGTGGCCAAGGATAAAGCTCATCTCATGGCAACCCATCTGCTTCAGCCTTCAATGCGCTGGAGTTACAGGCCTAAAGCATCACGCCTGGCTCCCAAGCATGTCTGAAGCATGTATGTTGTCCTATGCTCAGTGATTATTGAAGGAAGACCTTGGTTTTGTTCTTGGTTCAGGTTGCTCAGGGATCTTGGGAGTGCCTCTTTGGAAAGCCAACTGGTGACGTGTGATGGGCATGTTAATCATGCAGAGAAGTGGGGTCCTCAAGTCAAGAACTTTGGGAATTAGGGTATAGCAACGATATCCCAAAAGCTAAAAGCTGAGTTCACGAAAAGAGATGCAGAAGGGAAAGCACGATTTGCCTATTCCCAACATGTAGTTCAATGAGAATTGTGTGTGATTGATGGGTTTATTGTCTTCTAAGTAGTGTTCGCAAATGGTGAAGAATCAGAACAGATTCTTAGAGGGTTTCCAGTCCCACCCCTGCCTCTTCCGCTCTGCCCCTTGCAACTTAGTGAAGCCTCTCTGGATACCACCCCCCACGGGGGAAAAGCAGCCACCTCTGGCCACTGCAGAGTTCTGTGACACAGAGCTTGTCATCACACTGCAGTTAATGTCTCTGTGAAAGGCATAACCATGGGCCTGGTTTGGTTTGATTTTGAAAAGTTAATCTTTTTTTTTATCTTTTCATAAAAAGTAAGATTTTTATTTCAGAAAGTGT
Source organism: Alexandromys fortis (assembly GCF_014885135.2). Classification (NCBI taxonomy): domain Eukaryota; kingdom Metazoa; phylum Chordata; class Mammalia; order Rodentia; family Cricetidae; genus Alexandromys; species Alexandromys fortis. Next base: position 6,563,446 of record NW_026067909.1, on the reverse strand, counting down.
AGGACACATACAACTTCATAAGTATATTTATTTTTCTACACAAGAGTTATTGCAATGCCTGTGGAGGACAAGGAGCCTGGTGTTAGCCTGACTTCATGTGCGTCCACAGGGAGCTGCAGCATCTCCTTATAGAATGAGCAGAGTGTCACCTCGTAGTTACCAAGTGGTTTCGATATCTTTCACAGTGGCTTCAGAATGTCAGGTACGCAGTCACGTTCTTTTCTGTCGCTGAGGCACCCAAATCTCCTGCTCTGATATAATCAGGTTGGCGGTCTATGCCTGCTAATTTTATGCATCAACCTGAAACAGACGCGTGGCACCCAGGAGTTTAGTCAAACTACACTGCCTGCGGACACGTCTGTGTATGCCTGTCAGTTGTCCTCCCCAGTACAGGTGTGTGAATGACCCAAATAGAATTAGAGGCTGGCCAGGAAGGAATTCTGTGCCTCTTTGCCTGGCTGCCTGTATACTGACTGAGGTCTTCTGCCCACAGACTAAGGCTCCATCTGAAACATGTGCCATTAGCTCTCTGGAGTCTCCGGCTGCCCACGGTGAGGTGGGGGTGTGGGGTGGTCCATGGACTTTGTAGGTACTAGGAAAGTTGCACTCCTCCTCATAGTTCAGAACTCACCCTGAGAGATCCCTGTGTCCTCCCTTCTGTGCGTAGAGCAACAGACCAAGAGAGTGATAAGCAACTGAAGGAGTTAGCAGATGAGCGGTTCTCCTGAGCTCTGAAGACAGTGTGATGGGAGAGAGCAGAGGAAGGGAACAAAACGAGGAGCAGCGAGTGCCATTAGAGACAGGAAGCAATCCAAAAGAGCAAAAAGGTGGGACAGGGGCCACGGGCAGAAGAGGGTGTGACCCTGGACTACTGTGACTCTATTTCTGAGCTTCCAGCAGAAACTGATGCTAATTCACAATTTAAAAGAACGGTGGTGTTTTGGACCAGATCTCCATGATGGCTCCATGGTAGCAGGTCTGCTCTCATTGCTGCTACCAAGCGCCCTCTGTACACATCAACACGGTCAAGAGGGTTAAGCTGTGCTCGTGTATTTCACTGTTAAAATAGCATGATTGGGGGGCTGTGCAAGAGGTTGGCGGCCACGAACTTGTGTAAAGAGTGTCTGACTGTGGGAAATGAGATGGGAACTGTTCCTGGCCTTTGTGCCCATGGTCCCTGTGGAGGTCATTGTGTTTCTCATTGTTTTATTTCCTAATCAGCTTCTGGAGCAAAGCATGTGGTAGCATGGGAGACTAAGTGCTAAGCTGCTGGGTCTGCTGTGATCGCAGAGTCCAGTGCTCTGGAAACAGAAAAATTATTCCAGGGAAGCTTGGTCCATGTCCTTCTGGGCACGAGACCTTCCTGGGAGCACAAGGAGCTGGGGCTGCCATGCTTTGAGAGATGGCAGCAGAGCACTGCCCGCAGGCTCATTGATAAGATATTCTTGTATGCTGCACTGGGAGATACAGGGAGGTAATGTCTCTGCTGGCTTCACTGTGTTCACAGCATCGAGAAGAAAGAATGATGTGGCTGACATACATTCAGAAGATGGACTGCTTAGCCAGACATTAGGCAGCAGAAGATGGCTGGTGATACATGAGGGAATCCATTAGTGAAATGAGAGGAGTGAACTTTAGATGTAACATATCCATCACCGAGCACTGGGCTGGCTGTGGAAACAGGAGCAGAGCGCTGAGCATGAGGGATTGATCTGGCTCAGGGACACACCCTTGCTGGGCTGCTCCATGGAGATTTAGATTCCACATGGCTGGAGAGCCAAAGAAGGCACATTTGAGCACAACCCACGCACCTTTGTGAGCCTGCAGGGACCTCAACCTGGCCTGACGTGTCTGCAAACATGGAGGAGAGCCCACATTGCAGGGTCCCTGAGCTCCCCAAACAAATCCATTTGCTTTGCACCGTGTTCCTTTTAAAGTGTCACTTTGAAGGGTGGCATGGAATAAAGCTGGAAGTTACCTAGGCAGGTGTTTACAGTCTTCAGTGGGCAGGCTGGTCCATGCGGTGGAGACGGGCTGCCAAAACTGTGCCTCTACAAGCCTTTCCTTTCATCCTGCCTGAGACAAGAGGCTCTAATGTTGTAGGAAGACAGAGGAGCATGGGCCTTGGATTTTGTCATCATCATTATTGGGGGTTGTTTGGGGTTTGCTTTTCATTTTTTGAGATGGGATCTCAAGTAGCCCAGGTTGGTTTTGGACTCTCTAGGTAGTGAAGGGTGACCCTGAATTCCTGATTCTAAGATCGCCAAGTACTAGGGTAACAGTAGTGCCCCACCTATCTGGCCCAGGCCTGGTTTTTAAGGAACTTTTAAAAGAATAATAACTGGGAGAGCAAGCTTCCCTCAGAAACCTAAATGCCTAAGTAACTGGTTGTGGATAGAGCAGTGAGCAAAGAGAGCAGAAGGAAGGCAGGGGGAGGAGTAACCTTGGCTGTGGGGATCCAGCGAGCCCATAGTCAGCACCCAGAGGCCCCACAGGGAAGTGTGAGAAGGAACTAGTGGTATGAAGCTCCAGGGGCAACACCAGGAATGCTGAGGGGTGGCCTTCAGTAGAGGGTGTGCTTCTGTGGGATGCAGAGTGCACCTTGGAAGGGTGCATCAGAGCTAAATGGATTGTATTCGGGGTGAGTGAGCCCAAAGGGAGAGGACAGGTGATGTGGGATTCCTCTCTATATGCTGTGAACGCCACTGGTTAATAAAGAAGCTGTTTTGAGCCTATTGCAGCACAGAATAGGGCAAAGCAGGATTTCCAAGCAGGTAGAGGAGGAGAGAATAGGCTGAGTCAGGAAGACACCATGTAGCCAGCACCAAAGGAGACAGATACCCAGAAACTTTACCAGTAAACCATGAGCCTCATGGTAAAATATAAAATAATAGAAATGGGTTAATCTAAGATATAAATAAGACCTAGATAGTACTACACTTAGTGATTGGCCAAGAAGCTTTTTTAATTAATATAGTTCCTGAGTGATTATTTCAGGTCTGGGGCAGCTGGGAAAGGAATGAGCAGCCTCTATCAACAAATTGGCACCAAACATGGGACATGAACCCACAACCCTGTTATATGAAATGGATATGAAGGACCCACAGAAAAATGACTGCTGAACTTGCCTAAAGGTGAGATGGTCTTTTGGGGTTCCTGCTTCATGAAAAAGTTTTCCAGACATTCTGCAAGACACAGAAGAAAGTGACTGACAAACTGCCAATATAGGTGGAACTGTAACTGTGTTTGAAATTTCCTGCTTCATGGAAAAGTCTGCCAGATACGATATATGGGTCTGTAGGCTAAAGATGGGTGCCCCAATATTACAGAAGAACTTTGGGTGACTGTCCAGGCAGCAAGATGTCTCTGTCAATTCTAGAATTTGGAAGTTGTTTACAATATACTTCCTGTTAACTTAGGTAGTAATATATCCTTCTGGAGTCTTTGATGGAGTTGAAGAATAGATAATTATAATTATAGTTTTCCTTCATTATGATAAAAGATAAAACAGATATAAAATTTTTTACTCACAAATATTGGATTGATGATGGAGTACTTTTTATAATTTGCTAAATGTAAATAGCTTAAGTATTGTAACTATAATTCTGCTTGATAACAGTTTTGTTATATGTAATTTTACTATGTTAAAGTTAAAACCTTCCTTATTATTTAGACAGAAAGGGGGAGGTGATGTGGGATTTCCCCTCTGTATGCTGTGAATACCAGTGATTAATAAATAATCTACTTTGGGCCTATTGCAGCACAGAATAGGGCAAGGCAGGAATTTCAAGCAGATGGAGGAGGAGAGAGTAAGTAGAGTCAAGGAGAAGCCATGTAGCCACAATAGGAGAGACATGCCAGATGCCGAACAGAACCTACCTGTAGGCCACAACCATGTAGCGATACACAGATTAGTAAAAATGGGTTAATTTAAGATATGAGCTAGCCAATAAGAAGTATGAGCTAATAGGCCAAGCAGTGTTGTAATAATGCAATTTCTGTGTAATTATTTCAGGTCTGGATGACCAGGAAATGAATAAGCAGCCTCTGCCTATAGACAGGGACTGCACAGGCCTTAGGATAATTAACTAGAGTGAATCAGATCCTTTTACAGATGTAGACCAGAGTCGACAAAGGGAACCAGTTCATGGAAAAGCTTAGCACTGCAGTGGAACAGGAACTAGAGAAGGACATGGGGCCCTGAGATACAGACACTTTATTAAAGAGTCTGGATGGGGGGCAAAGGAGGAAGTACCTAAAGCTGCTGCTATGTCTGGCAGGAACAAGGCTTTGGGACCAGGATTCAGGAATGGTTTGAGGTCTTCCTTGGAGGTTCTAAGCTAGAAGCAAATGTTGACACAATCTATTTTGGTCTGTGACTTTCCCAGCATCGTCTGTCTAGTCACCCAGTTGGAGGGGTGGAAGGGACTACAGACTAAGACCTACGCTAATGTTTTGCCCCCAGACCTGGGTGGAAAACAGAGTTAAGAAGTTCATCATACATGGAACAAGAAGATGAGATGATGGACTGGAGAAGACTCAAGAAGAACCAGAACAGAGGAAGAGATTGTGTGTATCCCTGTGTATGGGATATATGCCATAAGCAAGTGTATATCTTCTAGGTTAGCTCTTTTTCTGCTCGCTCCTACACAAAATTCTGATGCTTGGCTAATTGGGGCAAAGTTTGGGGAATTTTTCTGAAGTCCTGTCCAGTTCAAAAGGAGGTAGTAGGAACCCCCTATAGTGACCCCAAGACACTGTGACAAAATATTATAAACTGAATGCTTTAAAACAGCAAGTATTTATTCTCTCACGGCTCTGAAGGGGCGTGTGCATGAGACCAAGCTGTCAACAGAGCTGTGCCCCTTCTGACTATGAAAAAAAAATCCTTCCTTCTTATGGAAGCTTCTGCCTTTGCTGTGTTCTAGGACTGTGGACACATCACTCAGTCATTGCCTGGTCAAAATGGAGACTCCTCCTCACGAGTCAGGAGGTTCAACTCAATCTCTCCCAACAAGAAGACTGTCATTGAATTAGGGCCCCAGTCCTAACCTGACCTTAACCTGGTTACTTCTATAGAGACCCAGTTTCTATATTGGGTCACATTTATCCATAATGTGAGTAAAAATTCAACCCATATTTTGGGGGAACACAGTTTAACCCACACCAGCTGTGGACCCAGTATTGGAGAATTTTTCTCCAAGTAGGAAATTAAGACATGTCATGCCAAAGGGACTCTCTCAGACCAATCTGAATGGCATGGGTTGTCTTCTCCCATTTGCAAGGCAGGTACTGTCAATCTCTGCCAAGCCTGGTGTAATGAAGTCTGAAGACACAATCACAGCTCTTGCTTTTCCTAAAACTTCAGAAGATAGAGCAGGATACCCTTAGGCTCATATCAACAAAGATTGACACCAAACTTCCCAAGAAAGAAAGAAAAAAACACAGCACAAGAAGAAGGGCTTCACTCTGGGAGATTTCTGAGAGACTGAGTTCTGTGCACTTTGACCCCAGGTCATATGGAGGAATGAGGAAAGGGCCACTGTCAGCAGGGTTTCCCACACACCCAAGTGAAGTATGACTGAGCCAGGAGGATTGGCTCAAGCACTCCAGACACCGTTGCTGGAAGGAGCTAGGCTTCATTGGCTACCTGCTCATCACCTCAGCAGAGCTCTGCCCATCCCCAGCATCCAAATAAAATTAACTGCAAATGTGAGAAATTGAGGGTGAATTCAGGAATCAACTCAGTGATTGCATTTCTGCATGTTATTGTCACCAAAGGATCCCATCTGAACTGGCAAGGCTGCGCTTTCTGAGATGAAGTGGTTGGCCGAGGTCTAGGCGTCAGCCAGGAGAGCGGATGCCTCATCTGAGGGAAGGCAGAGGAGGTGGGGACAATGAGGAAAGCTTGCTTTCTTTGTACCCAGGAGAGTTGAGAAATGGCCGGCGTGAGTACCTGACCCATGTAGATGAAATTGATTTCATTATTTCTCATTTTCCAAACCGAGATTACGGCTGGGCAGAGAGCAGCCCTCGATTTTCAACTGAGCCCTTTGATTTTCAAACAACTTCAGGCCTGGGCTCTACTTGTCCCTTCCTTTGCTTTCCTAATAATTAAGAAGAAATTGTGGTTACTTCTGGGCTGACGGAACAGGCTTTGGTAGGGGAAACCTTGTAACTCCCTAAAGTTGGTTTTTAGAAAGTGACTTCAAATGTCTGCATTTCTTAATGATGGAATGGAGTTCAGGAGCCAGTCTTTTCCCAGGGGAAAAGAGGACACCATCTCTCTGGAGAGGCCCCAGCATGGCATGCTCCTGCCTCTGCCCTAGTCCAAGTAAGTCTCTTGAATGATGGTTTCCATGAAGGGCCACTGTCTTTTTGCCTTTTTCTCCTCCATCCTGAAGATGGGCTTTGGGGCAGGGATCAAGTTCTGAGGCAGAAGAAGCCTTCTTGGATTCTGTGGAAACACGGCCTTTTAGATCATACTGACCCAGCCCCAATGGGTCTCCAGAACCAAGGCCTTCTATGGAAGCATGGTCCACATTTCACAGGGTCAATGAAGGACTAAGACATGGCCAGAACCAAAGGCACCACAGTAAGGGAAGAAGAGAGTATCAAGCCTTACAGTCTAGGAAAAACAGAGCCTTCCTGGGCCTGGGTCTGAAGAAGTTAGGGAAGAGCAGCTTCCAGAATCTAAGAGAACTTGCAGAGGGTGGATGTACCATGGATCACCATCTCTGAATCATACAACTGGTGCCTAGGGACATGGGCCCTACTTGCATGAAGAGGTCAAGCCACACTGTCTGGAGCATCAGACTTCCTACTGGGAACCACACCATATGACTGTCTTATTTGTAGAGACCTTGGCTGTTGTAATAGGAGCGGCGGGGCTGCGTCCCCGGCACCCCGGCCGCCTGGCTAGCTTATGCTCCAAAATAACAACACACAAACTGTATTCATTTAAACACTGCTTGGTCATTATATCTAGCCTCTTCTCAGCTAACTCTCACACCTGGACTAGCCCATTTCTAATAATGTGTGTAAGCACCCCAAGGTGCGCTTACCGGGAAGATTCTAGCCTACGTCCATCCTGGATCGGAGCTTCATCATGTGTATCTCCCCGGGAGCAGAGCTGTCGAGTCTCTGAGCTCACTTCCTCTTCCTCCCAGCATTCTGTTTTGTTTACTCCATCCACCTATGTTCTAACCAATAAAATGGGCCAAGCCAGTTTCTTTATTAGCCAATGACCTTCCTCCATCACTTGGCCACTAAGAAGACAGGAGGAGCTGGAATCCCTCTATAAGAGCAGGAAGCCTTGGGAAGCTCTCAGGGAGAGCTGCAGGGTTCTAGATGTCAGTGGAAATGACACAGTGCCTTGCACAGTTTCTTTCTTACTGGGGATGCAATATTGGAAGCACTGATCTACTTCAGTGTGGTGTGGCCAGGAGGTTCACAGTGAATACTTATCTGCCTTTGTCCCCGAGCCTGGGCACATTCCATTGGCCTTCCCACCCACTAGGGAAGGGAGGGGGTGGGTTTTTCACATTAGCAGGTGGGTGGCTTCCTGGAGTGTCCCAGTTCCTAGGTGAAGTCCCCTATGGAGCACAAACACATTAGGCTATTTATGTCTTATTCTCCTGCTGGGAAAATAAACTTGGAACACTGAAACCCAGACTCACCGGCCAGGGACAAGTTTTAAATTCATGAGAGGCCTGGAGCTGCCTTGGCAGCAGCTGGGGGCAGGGAGTTGATACTCCCTCTTCCATTGGGCTTTTCTTGCCATCCTCTAACTCCAGGCAAAGGGAAAGCGGACAGGCAAGTCTTTTTCTACTGATAGCTGGAGTTTGACGTTAATAGCACAAGCACTTTGCAATCAGCTTACAATTGCTCAGTGCTGTAAGAGAAAATAAGGCTGGGGCTTGGGTCAGAATCCCACTGGGCTCCGTGTGAACTACTGAGCTCATCCCAGAAGATGACTGTACGACTTAACGAAGTGAGAAACCCCATCAGCACACACGTGGACGTCATGAACCAGAGAGGAACCCTGGTTCTTATGGAGGGGAAACTTGTTCCAGGACGGAGGTGCCCTACTTCAGAAATAGCTCCGTGGACAGAAGCAGTGGGATTTATTCTAGAACAATCACTAGAGCATGGCTCACAGATGCTCAGCAAACAGCAGCAAGATCTTTGATCTTCTTAAGTGTGGGACCAAGCCGAGCATGGTGGCTCAGACCTACCCTGGGGAAGCTGAGACAGACAATTGTCAGGAGTTCATGGTCAGGATCACAGAGCAATAATATGCTTTAAACTAAGGAGTGAAAAGAAATAGAACAAACCAAGACACACAAAACAGTTCAGAGCAACTGAACTGTTTTCATCTGCCTGCAACTGTCCTGGTCAGCACGGGTGTGCCCTGGTGCCACCTGCTGCCTCTGCAGTGGTCCCACGGTATCTCGAAGTTTGTGGATTAGAACCTCAGTCTCCAAATTCTTATGTTGATGGCATTAGGGGGTGGGACTTCAAAGTCATGGGGTTATGTAGGTGGGGCTCCTGTGATGTGGCTTCCCCAGGATGGGGACTCAAGCTAGCTCTCACCTTGCTCAGAATCACCCTGTTGATCTTTCTTCCCTCACAGAATGGTGGCAAGGCTAGAAGGCCCTCCCCTGGCGCTGACACCTTGGTCACAGCCTTCCCAGCCACTGGAACTGTGAGAATAAATGTCTTTTTGTTTGCAATGGTTTGAGACTGAAACGGCCATCATGAGTTCATGTCTTGAGCACTGCATCTCAATCCTGGGTGGAGGGCAGCTATTTTGAACAAAACCTTTAGAAGGTGGGGCCTCCTTGGCAGAAGTAGGCCACTAGAGACAGGTCTGCAGGTTGCAGCCATCGCTGCTTCCCTTCTGATCTCTGGGCATCCTGGTCCAGCGTGACATGAACAGTTACTTCTTTCTCCTGCAGTCACAGATAGAGCTAATCCACTTCGCTGTCCCCAGCACAGTGAACTGAAATTACTTGGAAACCATGGGCCCAAACAATCCTCCTTTAAGATTTTTCTGTGAGGCATTTGGTTACAAAGACACAAAAGTAGCTAGTAGAAGTACAAAGAAAAAAAACAAGATACATTTGGCTTCAGCTGTGTTTACCCAAAGCTGTAGGTAACGAAGAATTCAATGGAGAAAGGGGAGAAAGGAGATCCAGGCCATGCATTCTCTGGTTGGCTGGGTGACTTGTCTGTGCTTGGTCCTTTCAGCTGAGCATCTTCATCCTTCTCTTGTATCCCAAGCAAGGGTTCATTATTCTACCTGGGCCTGAGGAAAGCAGCAGGCTTCTCCCATCATGAGGATCCCACCCTTGAGAGTCCATTTCCTTTAACGCCTTCTTTTCTCTCCACCCCATGAACCCCTTCAGCCAAAGGGCAGCCACTTACAGGCACCTGGCACAGAGACCACACAGCCACAAATCGACTCTTGGTCTCTGCATCAGCAACACTGATTCTCTGTGTGTTGGGGTATAGCGGGGGATGCAGGGAGTCGCCAAAGAAATTATGGAGTTTAGGAGGGTGTCTTCAGCCATGCTATGTGATGGGCCAGGCTCTGTGCCAGCCTGCCTGGGGCCTATTATCCGTCTCTGTTGGAGAAACCCCCACCTGAAAGCATTTCTCAACAGAACCCTGTGTAAAGGTTATCCAATTAGGGGCCCTCATAGGGAAAAGAGCTGAGCCTGAGTTCTCAGGCTCTGTACAGCAAGACTGGAATCATGAGAGCATGAGGCTGGGCAGGTGACACAGGCATTACACACTGTACATGTATGTGACTGATGTGTAGAAGTCAAGGAGCTCTGGAGAGGCCTGGGGTTCCAGATCAGGAAAGTCTCATGGAAGAAATGGGGATTGAGCAAAGGACTGTGGGGCTGCAGGGCTTCAGGGTGATAGCTCCTAATAGAAAGGAACGATGGTACCTAGGAGGCAGGAGACTATTACAGGAGATGGGGTGGGTACAAATGGGAGAGGCATGCTGGAGAGAATTCTGCTTTTGTTTCCTGAATAAATGACCATAAACTTGTTCTCTCCTGGGGCCGTGCTGGCTGAGAGCAGAAACAGAGAGCTCAACCAAAGGCCATTTAACAGATAAGGTGAGAGGTGTTGGAGGCTGGAAAGAGCGGCAAGGATGAACCAGTGCAGAAGCATGTGTGTATATGTGGATATGCAGAGATGCGTACATGCATGCACAGGCAAAGCACACATACTCCCAAATGCATGAATACGGGCATATGCACGTGCACACATACACTGGTTCTTGTAGCCTAAGTGATGCTGGTAACCTGAGTGATGCATAATTTCTGTGTTTCTTTCTCCTTAGTTCAGCAGGAAACAGTGGTACAAGGCTGCACTAAGCAAGGTGACTCAGGCTGGACTAGAAATGTGCACTCGGTTGCTCTGACTCCGCCCTCCCCTCGTGGGCCTGGGAAGGATTTCCATAGCAGCAGAGCTTGTTTCTCATTAGATTCTTCTCCCCTTTCCTTATGACCCCTATCCTCAGGCTCCACCTATGCAGGCATTTTTGGAACAAGTGACTAAATCTTTCTACTGTGGCCTACATGCGAGGATGGAGAATCATAGCAATTGGCCTTGCCTTTCATTGTGTTGAGTTCTTCCTTATCATGGAAATGTAATCTCTTCAACCCAATGCCAAGTCAAACTCCCTGTAGGTAAGACCTACAGACATTGGCTATGATGCATGCTCTCCCCAGTGCTCTCAATCTCTCCACCTGAGGAACACATACAAGCTGGGGGGAGTAGAAAACAAGGTTGTTTTTAAACTTGAACACACCACCACATGCAAACACAAACTTTACAAAATGTGGTAGTCTGTTGTGACATAGAAAGAGAGCAAGGCTCCTGCCCATCCTGCGGGGCCGGGTCAGCAGCCATCAGGTCCTGAGTCAGGGCACAAGTAAGTCTTAAAACCATACCTGTTCTCCTATAAGACCAATTAAGAGTACTTTGCTTTCCAAGTTCCCCTTCTTATTCCTGGTTCCCTAGAGAAGCCGGTTGCCTTTGGTCCTTGACTCAATTGGAGATGTCTACTCCCAGAGGCTGGGAGGGCCATAGTCTGGTCTGTTCCTAGGACATGGCTTGAGCAGTGTGAGCCTAGAAGATCTAGAGGTCCTGTCACTGGGGTAGGGGCAGCAAACTCTCCCTAGGTTTCAGTACACACAATAAGAAAATAGCCACACCCGCAGAGCAATGTCAGTGTTGATGGTGACTAGGGTGAGTACAGGTGACCCCTGCAGTGCCATGACCCTAACAAGGTCCATGTTCTGACTCTTGCACACATCTCTGGCTGCTGTAGTTGCAGACCTTGGAGATAGACAACAGCATCTTCATTCACTGATGGGAACACAGAGCAGAGACACCAAGGACCTTTGACTTGGCCCACATTTACTATGCTTCATCCCAACTCAAAGTGGTAACGACCATTTCTTAGGACATGAATGGACTATCATAAGAAGTAGAGGAATATGACCCACAGACATTATTTGTCTTAAGTAAGTCATGTGAGGCCTCCTTGAATGGTGATGATTTTTTCGGAACCATTCCTCGTGAGTCTCTTATGAGACACTGGTAAGTAGACACTGTAACCATTAACCCCCACTAAGAGGAGCATGCATGACACAGTACAACCGTTCTAGAGGGTCAGAGGTGGCGCACTAACAGTAAGTAACTAACAGTATAACCCTTGATCCTCTCTATGTCCTAGGATCAGCTTTCCCCACTGAGTCTGTTACACCCATCTGTTATATAGGCACTAGGTAGGCACTGGACTCTAGCCTGTGGCCCCTGTGACAGACTGGGCCCTGGGAGCTGACAAAGATAGAGATAATCAGTGAAAGTCAATACACCTTTGTGTGGCTGTGACAGACACCAGACTGAGTTGCTGCCCTTCAGAGTGAGTCATATCCAGGAACAGAGCCTTCCAAACCCTGTTTACTAAGTGGGCACTGGTGCCCCAGCCCTGACATGTCACTGGGATAACCGTTCAAGGACCATGCTCCAAAGGCTGAAGGCAAGTCTGCTTTGAGGGTTTATTTTTAAGTACAGCTATTTTTTGTTCAGGCCGAGTCATACTAAGTCTCATATAGAAAGCAAGCCACGAAGAAGCTCAGGTCTAGCCGAGAGCTCTGGGGCCAGTCCCCACGTGTACCACGGGAGCTCAGGAACCAATTACCTTCGGATGCTCTCAGAAATTCTTTGATGGATTCCAAACTAGAAAATATTTGCTCTTTTCCTTTTAGGATTGCAGCTTCTGCTATCAACCAAAATGAGGAAAAGAAGGACGGGCCAGCCCCCATTCCTCCTGCTGTAATGTCTGTCCCACCAAGGGGTTTGTGAGCACCATCCAAAGAATTATTAAGATGCTCAGGAAAATAAGCCATTAAGAAAATGCATTTAGGTGTCATAAAATGAAAAGGCCGTGTTTCTTTTCACCAGAGGAATTGCATGGGGACATAAACCGTAATGTTATGACTGAAGCCCTCCAGCTAAGTGCTTCCTGCCCTGCAAAAACACGAGGATGGATAGAAAGGAGCGGAAATGGAAGCTGACAATGGAGATGTGCCCACAGTCTGACTTTGCTTAGGGCACTGGAAGCCCCTAACTCAGAACTGTACTCTGAGGAGGCGCTCACCATCACCCTGGGTCTGCTGACTGCCAAGTGGCACAGCAGGGTTAGTGGCACAATTTTTAGGGGACTTGGAGTGTCATTTGTGTTTTTCTTTTCTCTATGAACTGAGACACTCAGATTTTAGGGCCATATTTCAATTGTCTTGTTGGTACATAGATAATGAGCCCAGATTGTCTGGATAAGTGTGTGTGTGTGTGTGTGTGTGTGTGTGTGTGTGCTTTCTTTTCTATTTCTCTTTTCAGCTACTCTTTGGAAATGCATCCCCTGTGTGTGGCACTGAAGGAAGGAAGTGTCAGAGGAAGAGCTCCCATAAGCAGTAGCAGTCAGCCATGCTGGAGGACGTTGCATCATCTCCTTGAAGTTTTCCTTTCTATGCATCTGCCAAGTTGACCACGTGCTCCTTTTCTTTTTTTTTATTATATAGTATAATTTAATGTTTTTTGAATAACATGCTATGTTTTAGGAACATCGGTTATTATTTTCTTTTTTATTTATTTATTTATTAAAGATTTCTGTCTCTTCCCCACCGCCGCCTCCCCTTTCCCTCCCCCTCCCCCAATCAAGTCCCCCTCCCTCATCAGCCCAAAGAGCAACCGGTCTCGCTGAACATAGTGGACAATGAGGACTACTGAGACCTCAAGAACAATGGCAATGGGATTTTGATCCTACTGTACCTATTGGTTTCGTGGGAGCCTAGGCAGTTTCGTGGATGCTCACCTTACTAGACCTGGATGGAGGTGGGTGGTCCTTGGACGTGCTCCTTTTCTTGATAGGATCCACACAGCAGTCATGACCAAGAAGAGACAGCGTCTGAAGGAGCACACGGGCCAGGGCCACCTCACCTGCCTCAGAGCTTGGCCTTCACCCTCATGTGATCAACGAGACGGACTTAGTCACAAGAGTATGCTCAACCACAGCCTATGAACTGATCCCGCAGTGAGTAAGCAGGATGATCAGCTCCTTGTCAGTTCAACCCTGTGCTCTTTAAATAACCCAGTGCTCTTTTGCTGGAGTCTTCAGACAATTCAATAGCTTTTTTTTTCTTTTGTCCAAGAAATGTCTCCAGAGATGAAACAATTTGAATTCCTTCTGCATTTTCAGCATGGATTCTTCTTATTTCTCTCTCTCTTAAAAAACCCAATGAACTGTGTACTGTAAATAAGGAGAAATGAAATCCCCTTATTCATGATGATCATGCTTAAGCCCATTTCCCTAGATGGAGCCCATAATGTGATGCACAAGTCCCACTGTAAATGCATGTCTCATATTTTATGCATCCAGTCCGAAAGTTATAATATTTACAATACACAAATACGAATCCCATCATTACACTCCTGAGTAAGCTCAGTTACCCAAGAAATGAAACAAACCAAACAGAATTAAAGAAAATGTAGACAGGACCATGGTCCCTCAGAATACCCAACCCTTGGCAGATGGGGAGACCTCCAGGTGACTGTCACTACTAGAAAGCTTGGAGGGTCAGCTGCATCCCTCTAAATTAATCTCCCTGGATCTCATGCAGATGGACCAAAGTGGCACAAGCGACGTTTTTCAAGGCTCCTGGTTGCCATGTCCTGCGCTGACCCCCCTGGGTAAAGTCCAGCAGAAGGAGCAGGGCAGGGGAGCTTAGCGGCCCCAGGGTGGAAAGAGAGGAAAGAGAGCATAGCGGGCAGACAGGGGAAGCCGAGGAAGCTATCCTCGAGCCTGTTATAGTTTGCACAAAGCCACCCTCTGGGAGCGCAGGAGTTCTTTGTCAAGCCTCATGCCCGTAGCATCCTGATTTCCCTCCAGCCTTTCTGCATGCGCTGAGCACGGAGCACACTTTCATGCTCCTTCCAGTTCACAAAGAATCCAAGCGCTTCTCTAGACTGTCTGTTCCTGGATTCGACCGTTCCAGGAAGGTTGAATACTCACCTTTCCACATACAGAAAATTGAGGAAAGAGAAGTGAGGTCACAGGAGAGACAGAAACACACGCTGTGAAGTTGCACTCTCTTGTCGGCAGCAACACTGTTCATCTGCCTAGCCTCCTTCACCGCTCTGCGGATACACGCAGTAAGCTCAGACGGCTTGTCTCTCCTGCCAAAACCAAGCAGAGTCACCTCTGAAAACTGCTCTGATGTCCTGTTCTGAAGTTCAGCAAAATCACCTTTTCCCCCTTCTCTTAGACATTTTTTTTTTCCATTCATCTGGTCATTTTGTCACCCTGTGCAGAGCTTCATGCTGCGAATCTGGTCATTTCTGTGACAGCTGTTCAGTATCTGTCACAGAGGGAGCAAACATCCCTTGGATTTACACGGCTTACGGTTCAGATCTGCAGATGGGGTAACGCTTCCAGCAGCTCAAAATCCTACCAGGCTCCACAGAGCCTCGGGGTCATAACAATGAAGGCTGTATGACTTGCTGTATGACTGACTGGTGGTTTGGGAAAAGGCTAACCACAGAAGACCCTAAAATAAGTACCTCCTCCCACCTATATACAGAGCAAAGTTGCACTGTTTGCTCCGTCCCCAGTATGTCTACAAATTAAATGTACAGACCCTGTCCCGCAAGCTCCCAGTTTGCTGGGGGAACAGAGAAGTCATCAATCACCAGGCTCGATTGGCCTTGCTCAGGTCAACTGGGAGAGCCGGAGACCACAGGGCCTCCAAAGCACTCAGGAATAGAAGGCAAGCCAATAAATCACCAAGGCAGTGTTCCCTTCCTCACATCTGACGGACACGCCTCTTACAGCAGCACCAGAAATGGTTGGGATCGGATTGAGAGCTAGCCAGGTATCAAGGACCTCTCTGAGTTCTATTATCCACTGAGTGATAAGACAGAGGAGACATGCACGTTCCACAGCATGAGCGCTACAAAACCACACTGCTTCGTTCATCTTAGCAAGAGTTTGGGTATTATTTAATTAAGGAGTTCTTTAAAACTTCTGTTTTTTAGCTAGTGAGGTGGTTGAGCAGGTAACAACCCCTGCCACCACATCCGACGCACTGATTCAGTTGCTGGGATCCACATGGCAGAATGAGAGAACTGGAGTCTGGAGAGACAGCTCAGTGGGTAAGAGCACAGACGACCCAAGTTCGGTTCCCAGCACCCACTTTGAGTGGCTTACAACCATCTGTAACTGTAACTCCAGGTTTATGAGATCCAACACCCTATTCCAGCCTCCATAGCCACTCCGTAGTGCGTGCACACACACACACACACAATTCAAATAAAAGGGAAATTTAAGCAAAGGATAGAACTGACTCCCACAAGTTGTACTATGATCTCCATGTATGTGCTGTAATGCATACACTCACACACACATTTTCAAAAAAGAACTTGCATGTTTGAGAACTTGTATTTTGGAAGAACTGTTCCATAGAATTAAAACCAAAAGTTGGTGACAGTTAAGTTGCAGAAAATAAATTTCTAATAAAAAATTAAAATATAAAATCCTTATAAGAACAAGTATGGCGCATTACGTTCATTTTTCTGAACTAGTCATATAAATGACAAAACCAAAATCCATTATAATTAAAGAATACCAGATTATTGAAACTATGTAAGCCCTTCTGATTTCTGCCAATTTGAACATTTAAGTCAGTCTTATCAAACGACTCGTACAATCAATACAGCCCGTCAGGGACACGACTTTCCACATCCATCCAGGCTGAGGGAAGACCTGTGCCAGCTTCCATGAACATTGTTTCTCTAACTGCACATCCTGAAGTGGAGGAGAAGTGGGGATCATTTGATAGTGCAGAGTGTTACTGGGCCACAGTGTGTTCATGGGGACTGATAGGCATCTTTATTAAAACGGAATGTCCCAGGCAGTGGGGAGTCTGTCACAATACAAGGTCCTTTCATCACAGTCTATGGCTAGGGTCTCCAAGGGAAAACTAAACTAGCAAAGGGCTAGGCAACTACATCCCCTGGGACCATCCCATCTGCCTGGTGGCTTTGGGCCCAGCGGGGTAAGTCACTCTCTTGACCTGCATGACCTCTTCCCACTTCCACAAGCTGCTACCGTCAAACATTACTTGTCAAAGGTCTCAGATCTCTGTTGACCACTAGCACAACGGTCAATCGCCTGACACTTCCTAAGTGTTCAGGCTGGTGGCAGCATCTGTGTAGACAAGGAGTGGACAGATTGAGACACCTGCTTATCAATCCCACTAGCACATGGGAAAACACTGTAGGAGGCTGACCATCACAGCTCACGGGCAAGGGAGTCACTGCCCAGTGTGCTCATAGTGGCAGCCAGAGCATAGATGAAAGTCTGGGCTGGAAGAGAAACCCAGACTTCCTCCTTAACCCTGATACTGGATCATGAGACCCTTCCCCTACCCCAGACCCAAAGCTTCTGTGTTAATATGGAATTTCTGCAAGCTGAATAAGCTCGATTTCTAAGAGCTGCTTTCAGCCTTCCCCATGTTACTGGAGATTGATAGGGTCCCCCAGGACTGGGTGCACGGTCCTTTTCCCCTGACAGGTGGCATAACAGGTCAGCACACAAGAGGATCTCAAAGACATTTGGAACCACCTTGGAATCACAGGCAGGAGGGGAGATTTTCACAAGCCCACATGGCTAAGTCTTGCACAGGTGGGCGAGGAAGTGGAAATGGAAAAGAATCAGAGACTATGAAGATGATAAAGAATGAGTCCTTGTGGCTCTCAGAAACCCAGAGAGAACCCACTCCTGTAGGCTGCCGCTTTGCCTGATCTTTGCAAGCTAGTTGGCCTGTCTTCCTGGTCCAGGATGAAAATCTAGGTTCATCAAGTGGTAGCCCCTCCAAAACCAGATCCCACCAACACCTTTATTTTCACTGACATCAGTCATGCCTGGTCCGAAGCCAGCACCTGTCTAGGGCATGGACATCCCGAGAAGTCTCAAAGTCTGTGTTCCTCTGTGCCCTGACAAATGCGCCTGAATATGCAAGCAGGTCTGCACACTTATTTTTCATCCTCCCAAGACCCCACCCATTACACCAACACTGGATCTTCTGAGGTTAGCAGGGCCTTTGAGATCCTTCAAGTCCCTCAGACCTACCAAACACCCAGTCTTGCTGGCCTTCTGCTGCTGCTCCCCGGCCCTGGCTCTTCATCTGCCCTGCTCTCTCTACTGAGTCAGATTTTCCCATTACCCAGGAGACATAAATGAAGACATAGCAAGAAACCAGTCATCTTCAGCAAGTCTAGCAGAGGGACCCAAAGGAAACCATCCTACCGACACCTAGACCTTGACTTCAGCCAGAATGATGACAGATTTGTTATTATTTAGAGGGTTTCTGCTCATGTACCTCACATTCTGTGATATGAGGGTTTGAGTTGTGGGGTGACGGCCTGGGTGAATACTGTCAGAAAGACTCTGTGACATTTATACCCAGACATATGGAGGCATATTATGCTTGCTTTCTGTTTAACATAAGGTTACAGTTCTTGAAAGAATGGTTTTCACTCTCAGATTGGTTGCCACAGTGGAAGCCTTTGCTGTAGAGTGTTAGGAGTTTTAGCCTGTCCTTGTCAATCCCAGTGTTTCCTCCATCAGTGACAAATTGACAAGTTTCTGGACAGATGGAATTCCCAAGAGCATTCCAGGATGAGGAACATGGGATAAAAGAGAAAAGAGAAGAGGAGAGGAAAGGAGGGGAGAAGAGGAAGGAAAGGGGAAGAGGAGAAGGGGAAGAGAAGGAGGAAGAGGATTCTACAGCTTGGAATTAGGCAGGTCTATGTAGTTATCTGAACAATGCTTCTCAAGGTACCAGGTTCTAATCTGCAGAGCCTATGTTACTTCATATAGTAAAATATGGTTTTTGGAGAAAGAAGTCTGGCTTAGCCAGGTAAGCCCTAACTCATACAGTTCCTTAAAAAAAAAAGAGCTGAGGGGATATGACACAGACTGAGGAGGACAGGGTGACCAAGGACAGCACCAGGCAACCACGGGAGTTGGAAGAGGTCATAAATGTTCTCTTTGCAGAAGCTTTGTGAAGCTTGGCCATAAGCACATCTCAACTGCAGCCTGATGACTACTGTATCCTCATGACTACTGAGCCCCATGACTACTGTATTCCATGACTACTGCCGCCCCATGACTTTTGGTCTTCAAGAACCATGAGAAAAATTATTTTGTGTTCATTTAAGCCACCCAGTCCATGTGCTGTAACAACCAAATAAAAGTCCCACAGACAGACTTGAGACCAGGATAGCATAAGCATAGGGCCTGATGGGAGATGGTCCACAGACAAGACTAAGGATGGGGGCAGTATACGTACAGAGCCTATTGGAGATGGTCAGAGACAATGCTGAGGACTAGAGACAGTGCAGGCACAGGAAGTGATGGGAAATAAAGACGAACACAAATCCTTAACCAGAAATTAATGTGGCTAAGGAGTCAAAGATGGCCCATGGAGCGTCATAAACACAGGGCAGCAATGCTCAGAGTACTGACTTCACGTTGAAGTGGCCTACATAAGACATGCCCCAATTTAGAATTATCCAATATCTCACTGTCCTTCTCCTGAAGGGAGAGGGTAGAGCTGAGAAGAATGTTAATAAATTGTAGTTCGAAAATGAAGTGTCTGATTCTGCAAAAATAAAAACAGTAGAGGATCATAGGGATGCATTGCCAGAGAACTTTCCAGGGCTTCGGTGGAAGAAAAGGAGGCTGGAGCTTCTGCTGCACCAGATTCACAACCTTCCTTCTTGGCACTGGTACTGCCTGAGAGTTTGTACTGAATGAAGAATGAATGGGTGAAAAAATGCCTGAATCGCCTGAAATATAAACCAAACAAGGCTCACCATTTGCTCGGTATTGGCCACCTGCCCTCTGACTTTTAGCCCATGGCCACAGTCTACACAATAGCCATGTGAGGGCATCCCCCAGGCTTGTGCTCTGCCTGGCCATCGTTAGCTGCCAATTACATGGATAATTTAAGCAGTCGCTTTGCTGTAACCATTCCATTCACAAACGTCCATAGTGGGAGACCATCCAGCACATTCACCCTAGGTATCTCTGAGAATTGGCAAGGTTTTCCCAAATACGAGATGATCATATTTGACCTAAGGTCACATATCATGCTACAGATGATTAGTCTAATTAGAAGGGAATTGGCTTTGATTGTCCCATTAATTTCAAAGGGTCGGGGTTCTTGGGTTCTTGTCTCCAACTCTTTTATTCTCCGACCCCATGGAGAGCCTTTGAAATAGAACTTGTGTCATGCTTTAATGAACTAAATCCATCTCCCCTTCTCTTCCCTTGTTTTTCTTTATTACATCTAGAATAATCACTTAGAGAATTTCCAATACAGAACCCAGTTTGGAGCACGCTGATGGACATTGGCTTTCTAAACATGCAGGCAGGAGATTCCCTGGGAAAGGAGGTGAGCAGGGTCCTCAAGGTAGGGGGTATAGGCCCCACTTAATAAAAATATCTGAGCATCATCAGCTTACTGGAGTCTAACCAAGTTAAAGGTTCCCTGCGAAACTCAGATCTAGGGTCATAGATGATACATTGTTTGTCAGACTTTTGTGAACAGTATTTACCCCAAGCCCAAAGGGAACCAGGACCAAGGACTTGTTTCCTATCATCTTTTCAGAAAGGCAGGGAGAACTTGGCTAGAGACTCTCCTGTAATGAACAGGATGCAGCAGGGTGTCCAGTTCCCTGCCACTGTTAATGTGGAAGAAGCAGGGTATGGGCACAGGAGTGCAGACATACTTACCTAGGTCCACACAGGCACATATATGCACATTCATGTGTATATCCACATGCTGTACACACACACACACACACGTTCATACATGCATATTCAACATGCTTAGAGCCCTGACAGATTTTCTTTTCTTCTGCTACTTCCCACGTGATCTACAGTCCTGATTTTTGAGTCACATCTGAAGTACTAGAAAAGACCCATCAGATTGCTTAGGTTTCGAATCAACATTAGTTTAGGAAGACTCACCACACCTGGGTGCTAGAATACAGTTGAATCTTGTATTTGTGCCTATATGCCTCAAGAAGGGACTCAGCTCTCCCTCAGTTGGCTTTGGCATTCAGATCTGGCTCTACTTCCCTGCCAGGCACTGAGTGGGCATCATGCCAAGATTTCCAGGAGCAAATGACTTCCAAACATGTCATGTCACCTTAGCCTCCAGCTAAGGAGACACACTCTGCCCTGAGATCATTAATCTAGAGAAATGATGGCGGTCTGGGAATCACTGTGTCCTATGTACATAGGACAGATGTGAGGTATAATATCAAGACATCCCCTCCCCAAGCTGACAATCTGTGAACAGGTGTCCTGGGCGTCCAGTGGGATGGGTTAAGGGGAACATACATGGCTGCAGTCACATATGTTGTCCTCAAGCACCCTGTAAGGGTGTCTGTGGATGGGTGTCCCTAGAATGCAATGTCCACACTCTGGCTGGGCAGGGTGGTAAGGGGGACAGCACGGAGCCAAGCTCAGTGCCTTGAGTCATTGTCTTACTCACGGTTTGTCACCAATAGTGAGTGGAGAGGGACTTCCAGGTCCTGGTGCACAATGGAGTTAAGGCTGAGCCGCTGCTTATAGGATTTTTATGACTCTGAGCACAGAAATGGGCCTTCCATTAGTAGATTATGACACAGTAAGTCCGTCCAATGGGGCTTGACAGCCTCTTTGGGGATGGAGCGCTTGTCTCCCCAGCTTATCCTCCTGTAGTTCTATCTACCTGTCCTGGTGGAGTCATATCTGGTGTCAACACAAAAACACATCACTCTTACGGCAATACCAATACATGATGGTTTATTCTGAGCCAATACAAATGGCCATGGCCCATGAACACAAAATCAGGTTTCCCTGAGTGACATGTTCATCCACAAAAAGCAGTTATGTGAGCTTTTATAGCCTTAGAACAAAAGAAAATAATAAATCAATGCATTTTCCATTTAGGTGAGGACAGAAGGCAGGCAGGCTACAGTTGAGCAAGGAAATCTTTCCTGTAAGTTTCAAATTCTATCTCATAGTGCTCTTAGCTTTGGAGTTTATGGAAGCTAGATGTCTGCTAACCTAATATATTTCAAGTTTTACCCAGGGCCTGGAGAGACTGCTCAGCAATTAAGAGTGTTTGCTGTGCTAGGGCCTGAGTTTGGTTCCCTTCACGCATGTCAGGTGGCTCACAAGTAATTGTAACTCCAGTCCAGGGGATCTGTTGTCCTCTTCTGGCCTCAGTCAGCAATCCTCACTCCCCCACACAGACAGACAGACAGACACACACACACACATACACACACACACAGATACACACACAGAGACACACACACAGACACACACACACAGACACACACACACAGATACACACACAGAGACACACACATAGAATCACACACAGACACACACACACAGACACACACAATGAATGGGTGAATAGGTAACTAAAGCTCCTTTTTAAAAAAGCGTTACCTACTAGTCACACGGATATTAAGTTAGATGCAGAGGTTGGGGGTAAATGGCAGTAAGGCAGTTTGGGCTCAGGGTCTGTGACATTCCATCTCTCCACAACCGTGATGCTCTTGTCTGGAGTCTACACACATTAAACACAGATGTGGTTTCCCCAGAGACTGTCAATTCACACTTCACTGCTGCGACCTGTCTCTGCGCCCTTTGCAGAGCCAGGAGGGAGGGCCTGATCCACGTGACTTCACATGACCCACAAACAATTAGAGGGTGGACCAACTTCACACACCCAGTCCATCCTGTTGACCAGTTAAGGAACAGGTTCAGACAGGCTAGACCCCAGACAGGCACTAGTATGCTTGGTAGCCCTACCATCATGGGTAGAAAGAGAAATGGGAAGTAGCAGGGGAGGGTATAATCCAAGAGCATTTTATGCATATACAGAAATGTCATAAGGAAGCCCTTTGTGTATTTAGTAGAGATTGAGGGTCCAGACAGAAGAAAACCCTGCTGGCTCTGCAGGACAGGACTGCATTGAAAGTCCCCTGCAGGGCTGAGAGGAGGAGCGCTTCTCTGTCTCATCTCTGTCACCTCCAGGGAAGTTGTGCTCTCTGGGATGCCCAGGAGGATTCTGCAGGCACATCAGGACACTGGGATGAAGGGATGTTAAAATGCCATATTCAATACATAGCAGAACTGGGAGGGAGATGCGTAGCACAGACCACCGACATCAGGCTGAGGTGACCTCTTGCACCAGTCAACAGAGCTCCCAATAAACGAGGGAAAGAAGGTCACTGTAAATCCAAGGCACAGGAAGGCAGGCCATAAGGGGACTTGAAAAGAGCAGAGAAAGGCTGGTGAGCAAAAGCAGGATTGTCTGAAGGCAGCAGCAAAATGAACAAGGCTCTGTCAAGTCCAGAATACTGGAAAAAAGACATAATGGCCAGTGTCAGGGGGTGAGCCACATGACAAAGCTCAGTAAACAGGAGGCCACAGGCATCTCTCTTTGTATCGTTTTTTTGAAAGCTAAAAGCTGATTCTTTGAGACGTATTATCCACCATGACCCAGCCCATACGACATGGAGCCTGTGAGCAGCTCCATGGCTGCTCAAGACTTGGAACTCCTAAGTTTAAACTCCCACAGCACGAAATCTCTAAATCCAGATGGCTTCCCTGAGGAATGCTATAAACATTTAAAATAAGTTCTGTCCAGCTCATGCAGAAACTGTCTGCTGGAAGAAAGCAGAACTTCCCAGGTCCTTTCACAAAGCCAGAATCACCCCATGCCAAAACTGCAGGAAGGAATCACCGGAGAGAAAACTGCAGGTGATCTCCCAAGTAGGGACACTATGTCAGTGAAAAAGAAAAATAATCACACTATTACAAGCAGGGCTTATGACATGCATGCAAGCCTGCCTCAGTATGCAAATCAATAAACAAAATCTGGCAGATCAATGTAATAAATGTAATAAACGCATCCCCAAAATTCATACCCATGCACACCTTAGAGAGGGCAAAAAGAGGAGAATTTCACCAACCCCATGAAGACACGAGTAGGACTGGGGTTCATGGTCAGTGGAAATGATCCCAGTGCTTCTGAGATCAGACGCAAATCCCAGTCGAGGTGACACAGGCAGTTTCAGGCAGTACATAAAAGCTACATTTGTATCAAGCAGTTATTGCTGAGAGAGGGCTGGCATCTGAGGAAAGTTATGTTCCCCTTCAAGCTCATAGACTGCATAATTAAGGAAGGTCTGGGCTGGAACCACACCAGCTAGTGTACGGGAAAATGAGTCTGGAGCTCTAAGGTCTGGGTGCCCTAGCTTCATCACAGACCCGGCTGTGAGCAAGGGCCTCATTAGCCTATGCCTAAGTACCTTGTGGCCACTATGACATGTGGCCCCTACCAAAGGGTTGGCAGAACAGGAGTCCGTTACCTCACAGTTCTGAAGCTAGAAGCCCACAGTGGGTTCTGCTGTCCTAAAATCAAGGTGGCAGGTGAAGTTCTTTCCGGGCTCTTGGAACCAGCCTGCCCCTTGGCTTTCTAGCCCTTTGCCCATATTCCCCTTCGATCTTCAGATCAGCAATGGAAGGTCAGCTGCTCCTCATACTGCACCACTCTGACTCCCTCTCCTTTGCCTGCAAATCTTCCTTGTTATTACACTGGGCCCAAGGGACAGTCCAGGGTCACCTCTTTATCTCTGGGTCAGCTACCTGGAAACTTTACATGTGTGACAAGAATTGTTTTCTCTGTCTGTCCAAATGTGCGCGTCCCTCCACCAGCTCAGCGAACGGTGTGCTCCTAGGCTGGATGTGGGCAGAAATCCTTTAAGGTCAGCGAGTCAGCGCTGCAGCAGCAATTCCATGAGAGACCTGGTCAGATCCGTGCCAAACCACTCATAAATGTCTCCTGAGTTCCTTCCGCATGGCTGCCAGTGCTGTGTTTAGAGACAGAGCCCTCATTGACGCGGACATGGTAACTGTAGGCATCAATCAGGAGTAGTATTTCTGATTCCTGCAGATCTCACTACCACCTCCTTTGCCCTGCACCCTGCAGTGGCACACCTTTGCATCCCCATGCTCCACCCTCATTCATTTTTAGAGCGAGATTTGGAAACGTCAAGTTTTTGGGATTGTGACTTTTTTTTAGATATCCTGAGGTAGTGAAGGGAGCACCTGCACATGCCACACTCTTGTGCCTTGATGTCAATAGCTGTGCGACCCTCCTTTTCCCAGAGAAGCCAAATCAGCACACTCAGGCAAGGGATTATAAGGAGGTAGTTCACACTCACAAGTGGGTAGTGGGTAGACAGTCTGGAGTTCACAGAGAGCCGTGGTCAAAGCCTGGGTCCAGAGTCAGGAAGAGCCACTTCCAGTTCAGAAACTATTCAACAGGAGGACATCCCTTCCTTTCAATCTTTTGTTGCCTTTCACTCTTCCACAGATTATATGAGACCCCTCTATGCTGGGGGTCCGTTATCTTGACTCCACCGACAGGATCAAGAGTCAGTCTCTCCCAGGCTCCCCCTACCTGAGATTCGCCCAGAGCAACGTGTGACCAGGTAAAATCTGTTCGTACTGTGGCCAGGCAAGCTGACCCATGGAGTCAGATCCTTGCATCTCACATGTCCCCAAACTAAGAAATTCACATTCTGCGGTGCAACTAACTGAGATAAAGGCTGCCTGTAGGTTCCAGTTTGTCACAAATGGACCTTCCTTTGTCACCTAAGTCTAGTATAGGCCCCATATTACTTTTAGGCCTCATGACCCTGATCCCCAAACCCCATAAATGCTCAGTCTGCACCTCTGTTTGACATCAGTGGCTTTCGGAAGCACTCAGCAAGTGTTTGGACAGAGTACCTTCACTTGACTTTCCTGAGTTTTCTGTGGACTGTTGCATGGTACACTGTTGCAGACTCCCCTGTCTCACCCTGGTGTGTGTGGTATGGAGCTTTGAAGGGCCCCCATAGTCTCATAGGTCTGAATACTTGGTCCCCAGTTGGTGGAACTGTTTGGAAAGGATGAGAAGACAAGGCCTTATTGGAGGAGTGTGTAACTAGGGCTGGGGTTTGAGGTTTAAAAAGCCCACACCATTCATAGTTAGTTCTCTCTCTGCCCCCTACTTGTGGGTAAGGGTGCATACATTCTACCGCTCCAGCTTCTTGCCTGTCTACCTTCTTGCTGCCATGTTCCCTACCATGATGGGCGTGGATTCTCATCCTCTGGAATCATGAGCTACAAGTTAAATGCTTTCTTTGAAAAGTTTCGGTGATCGTGGGTTCTTCACAACAATAGAAATGTATGGCTGGTACTAGCTAACCTCTACTTGCTCCTCAGCGGCCATCTAAGCTTGGTCACTCATACGGGATGATGGTGTCAGGCTCCTGCACGATGGGATTGCTGGGTTGTCTTTATCACAGCTGCTCCTGGAGAATTAAATGACCATGTCCACATGCTCCTCTTCCTCTAGGGTGGAGAAGTGTCCCTGCCTCTTACAGGGGATCACCCTCTTAACCCACTAGAACACTCCTAACACAGGGGCCCAGTGCCTTTCTAACCTTTACATTAAAACTCAATGCACAGGTCCCCTCCCAACAGTACTGTGACAACACAGAGGTGGCCTTATGCCAGACTAACAGAAGTAACTTGGCCCCACACACTACCCCTGGCTTTTTTTTAGTCTTTTCTCATGATTTCTCCTATGCTAATACATAGCAGCCTTCTCTTAGGTGGAATTCTGGGAGTTTCTGCTTAAGGGATAACAACATGAGACAGCTGGCATCGGGGCGTCCCTTCTGGGCTCCAGGCAGACCATGCTGGCAGGGCTCCACCCCCACTCCCAGGCACACATATTTTAATGCCCTGCTTCATGCAACCTGCTGTGTTGCTCATGGGCTCAATCCCTCAAGCCCACCAGTTCATCCCTCAACTTGGCCAGGGCTGAAGCAGCACTGAGAAGCTCATCTCTTTGGGGCTCTTGCTCTCAGTCACACAAGAGGCAGCATATGTCTGTCTGTGAGCCAAAGTGCCAGGACTATTGTCAGGCAGCCACACTACAGCCATAGATTCGCTTGTGCAATCAGGTAAAGGGGCACTGCCATTGCCACTTTCCAGTGCTAGGGTCCCCTGTGCCCTGAGCACTGGATGTCAGATTGTGGTGCCAGCCATCCGGATGCACTTTTCATCAGTGTAATCGTACATAGAGATGCAGGAAACTGGGCTCACTGTGGCTCTGTCAGATGGTTTGGCTGTCTCGGTCACGGCCAAAGAAGTTGAGCAACCTGTGCATGCAGGCAGTATCAATTACACCCAAGGCCATGTTTGGGGATCCAAGAGCATAATTCTGAAAAAAGACTTCATCCCTGCATAGGAAACTGAGGCAGACTGTAGGAGGGGCTGGCATCAGGCTGAAGATGGAACCCTGTATAGACCAGGGCTACTCAGAATGACTGGTAGGAAAATCCCATCCGCTGTTCCTCATGACATTACAGATAAAGGTCTGGAGCGAGAGAAGCCACCACCGCTCAAAAGAGAAGGGATCATTTAAACAGGACCCTGCAGGCAGGCAGTGATTGTCAGTGTAGCAGCACAGGACAGAGCTCAGGAGGATAAGAGCAGCCATGGCCATGCAGATATCCCACGCATGCATACTCATCATATTCCCAAGACCCAAAACTACAAAGCGAGGAGTCATAAACTGATAGTCCTTGGGGGGAACAAGGAAGGTGTGTTAGAGGGAGGAACGGGCAGGATAACAGCTGGACATAGGTAGGACACCAAGAAGGTACAATTTTGGAAACCAGGCACATGCAGGAGAGGAACTGGAGCGTGGCATGCCACTTTGCATTCATATGGAGTCCACAGTGGACTAAGCACTTCTGGAAGGGGGGCCAGTCAGGGAGCCAAGGACAGCAAATAAGGTAACTTCTTAATACAAGAGGCGGCTAACTCTTGAGGTGTTTCATAGACATAAACGGAGAGACGCTGGCAGGTGTTACAACATGAACGATGACCTACAGCAAAGGGCAGCTGCACAGAGCCAGGGTACACCTGCTGTACTTCTGGGGACCCAGGACAAGTGGAGACTTCAGCCGGTGAGGTCTGAAGGCACAGGAGAACAACAGGAACAATGACAACTTCATTATACACAGGTCTCTGACACAAGTGGGGACCTCAGGACAGTGAGAGGACAACACGGATGAGGATGCCCAGCAGAATGAGGACTCCTCAAACAAGCAAAGGGCCCTTGGATTCTTCTGAAAGCCCACGGGCTCTGGTGACCTTCCACTGCTGATTGGCACTCTAAAGTCAGAAAACCACTGTTTGCTGCACACTGTAATCTCCCCAGGCACAGCCTTCCAAAGTGCTCCAATACCTGGTACCCACCTCAGAGCTGGTACCAGTGAAAACTGGGCTAAGCCATTTCCTCTCACTGTGTGGAGGGGTTATCCTGTCCCTCCAACTCTTGGACTATGGGCTCTCTCTGAGTTTGGAACGCAGATTGTGTGCAATCATGAGCACCTGGCCTCTGCGGGCAGCCTGCTGCCTGCCAAACAGTAAATGGAAAAGATATCAGATTTTTAAAAACTCTATCAGTGTCCCATGGCATAGATGCCTGGACTTGGTTAGAGGGCATTAGGTTGACCTGAACCCTGCTTTGGAAGCTGAGCAGTGAGAGATGTCTCCAGGAGAGTTTATCTGGGCCACTCACCTTATTGGTAAATATTTAAAACAGTTCAAGTTGAAATTTCTCTCTCTCTCTCTCTCTCTCTCTCTCTCTCTCTCTCTCTCTCTGTGTGTGTGTGTGTGTGTGTGTGTGTCTTATACATAAACATGTTAAAATGTTTTTTAATGGTGAACCTTCAGATACATAGGACAATATTTACTTGCTACTTAATGTTTAGACAAAAAGGAAACATTTCACCCCCTGAGCAAGACTGGTGGAAGAGCAATCTAGCAAAGGTCACATTCTATCACTTTGGTTAATTGGATCTGTCTTTGATGTCCCACTGTCAATATGTCCAGGGCATCAGAGGGCACTGGGCAGCTGAAAATTGATGGGGCAGGAGGCCAAGTTACAGGGACTCAGCCTGTGACTCAGGAGTCTGAGTTGTGCCTACCACTCTTCTGGATGTGACTTTGGAGAGCACGCTCAGCAGATCCCAGAAGTGGGATGAGTGAGTCAGGTCTCAGAGATTCACAGTCTATCCAAAGGGATTGCTTATAGCTTTTGGGTTTTGATACTTTTTTAGCCCCAGAAAAATCTAGAATTGTCTCACAAGCTGAAGAGTGTGTGAGTAGCTAGGCAGTTGCAGAAGATGTTGCATGTTTGTGTCGGTCAGGGCCCAGCGCTGCAGCCTGCTCTGGGCAAGCACAGCATTGTCTCCGTCATCCTTTCCCTAATCCATGGCTGTCCACCTGGGGCTGGAATGGTAAGGCCCTTTGAAAATGGAAATTGGGAAAATACGTTCACAATCTCCTCTTTCGTGTTCAAATAGTCTTCTGTTCCAACCCTGAGAGAATCTCCTCACAGTACGATAACTACATGAGTCACAAAGAACAGAAAATCAAAATTGCTCTTCCCTGGAGAAGCCAAGCACGAGATGACAAGCAGCCAGTATCCAAGACAATTAAAGTGCTTCTGCGGAGCCCTTCGCAGTGCCACAAGCTGTAGTTCAGGGAAGGTAGGCTTTGTCGCTTTGTCCTGAATCAATAGGCCTCGGAGATAATGCAATTGTCACATTAATGACACATTAATGAGGACATCGCGTAGATTTCAGTCAAGATGAATCTGGTGTTTGCAATAGGACATGGCATAATTGAATATCGTGTTGATCTTGTTAGACTGCACTCAGGGTTGGGTTGACTTTTTCTCATTCTGGTGTGTGTGTGTGTGTGTGTGTGTGTGTGTGTGCATGTGGAGTCTATAGGTCATTCAGTCTCTACCGTATCTAATCAGACAGGGTTTCTCATGACCCTGTCTCATCTAGGCTGGTTGAGAAGCAGGCTCCAGGAATCCTTCTGTGTCTGCCTCCCCAGTGCTGGGTTACAGACCCGCGCTGCCCCACCTGGATGTTCACACAGATGTTGGGGATCTGTACCCAATGTTCATGCTTGCACAGCAAGCGCTTTACCAACTGATCTGTCTCCCTAACCTAGACATCTTCCCCTTTTTCTTGTCAGTCCTGTGTATGCTCTGGCTCTTGCGTGAAGGTCAGTCCTCACCTTTCACCCTGCCTGAGACAGTCTCTTGTCATCCTTTGTCTGTTCATTTATTTTCATTGCTACATAAGCCCAGCAGTCTGGCCTGCAAGCCTCTGAGGAGTCTCGCGTTTTCTCCTCTCCTCTCACCACAGGAGTGCTGGCATCATAGACACACCCCACCATGTCCAGCTTTCAGGGGGTTCTGTGGAGTTTAACTCAGGCCCTGTGGGTTGAACACATAGCGAGTGCTTTACCCACTCAGCCTTCTCCCCAACCCCAACTCTTCCCCATTGTTTCGAGCATAGTTTACTTAATCTACTGTAGCCGAATTCCTTGCATATCTCATAATAAGACCTTAACAATCCAGCCCAGATGAGATTGCTCCATAGCCAAAGCCACAGAGCCACAAATGTGGCCTGGCTGGGCTCAGTCCATCTGGCCATCATCTAGGCAAAAAGAGGCTTGGCTCGTAAGGAGCAGGAAGATCAAAAGAGAATACTGTTGTGCCAGGAAGAAAGCTTCCCTTCTCTACAAGAAGACGAGGACCTCAGACCACAGAACTATGAGACTCCCCAGTGTGGCAGGACGTAATTTCCTTTTACAAGGGTAAAAGCTTGGGGAAAGGGAGTGCATCAAGTTACTTCATCAGGGAATGTTAGGAGAAGGTGTCGTGGAGGTTTTCTACTTCCTCATGTCCAAAGCTTGGCCAAGGATAAGAGCCTCAGGGAGGATAGAAACTTGTGTGAGGTGGAAAGAAATACATCCCTTCTACCCTTTAAGTTCACGGTCCAGGACCTGCAAGTTAAGGAAATGTAAGTCATATTAACTAAAGAGAACACATATTTATGCATGCATTTCATGGGGACATAGAAATGTTTCCCTCTAACAAACCGGGGGGCATGGGGAGAACTTGAGCTGAGTCAGCATGGGGAGTGGGGAGCGAAAGGTTTTATGGAAGAGCAGGAAGGCTTCTGCAACTACAGGTAGGTTTGAGTGGGGTAAACAAGAGGTAAGTATGAATATTCATCTCTACAGGCATGTCTCCAGCCCTCATCCTGGCTCTGAGCATTCCTGGAGAAGAGGCCCATGGCTGGCTTGCTCTTGGCTGCTCTTCTGGAGGCACAGTCATGGCAACTACATTTCCCAGAAGCCCCTGTTCATTGGATAGCCAGGGAAGCTCCCAAGGAGGACCACTCTCTGTCTCTATTATGTTTCAAATGTCTTCAGATCAAATACTCATTCCAATTCTGGGATCCATAGACTAAACTGGACCAGGTCAAATCTGAACATTCATCAGGCTGTTTGATAAAGGCAAGGGAGGTGGGTTCTTTGAGATGGGTTCCATCAGAGCACTAACGGATCAGGAATTGACAGACCTTGGGTGATGAGCATCACCTGTATTCAGGTAACCTTAGGAATGGGTGTGGGCAGTGGGGCAACCATCCTTCCATCTCACGAATGTCCTAGGCTCCAAAGTGTGGCAGACCCAAGACCATTTCATCTTGACCTTGCATGAAAACCCTTTGAAGACTACATCCTCATTACAGCACTGGAGACCCTGCTTGCCTCTCACCTTAGGGAACATGCTCACATCACACCTGGGGAGCCACCTCTAAGGCAAGGGCCATAGCAAAGAGAAGGGAACCCCTCAGGATTGGAATGTCAGTGTGGTTCATGGAATATATTTTAAGAAAAACATTACAGAACTGCTGGGCACTGATCTTCTCCAGACATGAAGACAAGTGACTAAGAGAAGCAAACACATCTGGCCTTCCTTAGTAGGGCCACCATGTCCAGTCTGCTAGTCCTTACTGTCCCTGATACTATAAAATGGAATCTGGCAGAAGCTTTCCCTGGCCAGTGGGCATTGGGGTGGGAAGGTTCAGGGCAGCACTCAGGTTCTCAGCTGAGTCAGGACAGACTCTCTGCTCTTTTCTTATAGGCAAATGCCTTGTAGGGTGAATTCTAGGTCTTTCTAGTGACTTGGCTCTGTGCCAGCCATATGGCTACTGGTCTCGTTGGGAAAGATTCTGAGATACAAGAATTGGATATTTGGGGACTACTGGAGAAGCAATAACAGAAGCTCTAGGCAGCTGGCGTTGATTGACATTGATTGGGCAAGACAGGTGAAGGTCCGGAGGCTGAGACCAAGAACCAAACACATAACAGGGCCTGAATGGAAATCAACTTTGCCCAAGAGGTCAGTAGTGGTTACCAATCCCTGGACAGCTGTATCTGCAGGGGGACTGGAGGCCACAGTTCACCCAGGCTAGCCTAAGTATCAAGGCAAAGAAGGTGGAGTAGAGGAGGAAGCCAGAGCCAAGGTGACTTTAGAGAGTCATGTCCAGGGGGCATTTGCAGGCCACCCTGTTCTTAGGACACATACAACATGTCCTCGCATGATAGACACCATGACCAAAAGCCACTTTGGGGAGGTTGAGGTTTATCTCATTTAAACCTCCAGTCACAATGGGGAATCAGGACAAGAACCTGGAGGCAGGAACTGAAGTGGAGGCAATGGAGGAGTGCTGGTTGCTGGCTTGCTCACACAGCGTACTCAGACTGCTCTTCTACCCAAGCCAGGGCCACCTGCCCAGAGGTGATGTCATTGACAGCTGGAGCGGGGCGGGGCGGGGCAGGGCGGGCGGGCCCTCCCGCATCACCTCCCGCATCAATCAAGCAAGAAAATGAGAAAATGTCCTGCAGAGTCGCCTGTCCTATAGACAGGCCAAGTTAATAGAAGCATCCTTTCAATTAAAGATCCCTCTTCCCAGATGACTCGAGTTTGTGTCAAATTGGTAAAGAAAAAAAAAAAAGAGTAACCAGCACACAGAAGGTTCTTTACGGCTGTCAAGACTGCTCTGTCACCCTGCATCACAAGGGACTGCTCCTTAGAGCAGGATGACATGACTTCCCTGGAGGGAAGCATGATCAGAAGCTGGTAATTTCTGGCTTGTGATCCCAAATTGCTAGAGCGATGCCTTAAGAATAAGAAGCAAAAGTGCAGAGTTCACGTGTATCGCCTTGGGATCCACAGGGCATAGCAACCCCTACCTTTAATTTTTCCATATTAGAATTTTTCCGCCTCCAGCTTCAGTGGATGGGCAGGCAGCGGTGCCCCCCGAGGACTGGCAGCGGTGAGGGTAAGTGCCGGCTCATCACTCTGTCAAGCTGCATTCCGATCAGAGAGTTGCAGACCCAGCATCCCCTCCCATGCCTGGCCCCACAGGTGGCTTCATCATTTATAGCTTGACAGTTTGGCTTTTGATTACAAGTCTTAGACTGGATATCAGTGAAGAAAAAAGATTGGATGATTGGAACAAAACACAAACAACTTTTATCTCTACCAAGCACAATTTGATTGGGGAAGTTTTCTGTTGCGGGTGTTGGGAGCAATTGCTCTGAGGATGAGGAACTTCAGTTTTTGCCTCTGTAAACTGATGGGGGGGCCAAATGAGAGAGATCTCTAAACCCAGGCTCTTAAATTGTGTGTTTCAGTATGGGTTCTGGCTCTAAGACCAGAAGGGCAAAGGAGAGATATGCTTCTCCAGAGCTTTTGTGGTCCTAGGAGAAGGAAGACAGAAACGAGGGGAAGAAAGTCCCCTCATCCCCAGGAGAGGCATGAAATAGAATTCAAACTGACATGGAGAGAGAGCTGAAGGCATACATCCACCCTCTACCCAAGATCTGAGAAAGTAGAGCAGGACCACAGAGTGAGACAGCATCATTCTCACTATGATGACAAGCATGGCCCTATCCTTGCCAAGGACCACGGGGTCAGAGTTATCCCTCTCAGCCAGGGGGAGATGCTCTTTAGAGGCCTAACAGGAACAAGTGCAGATGTCTGGGGAAGAATGACCAGGAGCACATATATTGCAGAACAGATGAAGAAACTGTGGAGAAATACTATGATATGCAGAGCCAACATGTTAGACATCTATAAGTTGTAGGCACTGAGCCTAGGGTCTGGAAGGCTGGGAAGAGAAGACCTAAGTAAACAGCCAATGTTGAAAGGACTAACCTACATTCTCTCCACTCAATCCAGGAATCATCTCTGCTCATTCAGTTGGAGAAGCTTCCGGGATCTCCCAAAGCAGACTGCTTCCTTATCTAGCACTAAGGTGCCCAGGAGGAACAAGACCTCAGTACCTTATGGCATTGTCTGCAGTTCTCAGTGGTACTCATGATGCTGCCGCATTCTTAGAGATGAACTGGAAAGTGGGTCATAGAAAATACAGTGCAGAAAATGAGGTGGGGATGGGCACAGCTGGCATGTGGATCCCTGGAAAATACAAAAGGAGACTCTGGGAAGTATAGAGGCCAACGAGCCAAGCCAGAGCCCTGTCAACACGAGACTGGCATGGTGGTCTAGGGACTCTCACCTATCTGTCTCAGATAACCATGGAGTGTCCCTAAGAATCAGTGTTTTGTGGCACCTTAGACCTGACAGGTACAGACCAAAGCAGAAGTCTCTTCTCTTTTGATAAGAAGCTCAGCATTGCAGCAGATACAGACTGGATTATGCAAGAAATGGAATACTCCCTCTTCCTGTGACCTGCTCAGGCTTGCTACCAGGTATTTAAGCAGTTAAATATGGTTAGTCAAGGAAAATTGCAATTGTGCCTTGGTAGCTGTGTCTCCTGATAATCAGTGTGTCGCTTTCTGGTTAAACATCCTTGAAGCTTGAGCCAGATTGTTTCCACTATAGCAGAAACTGAGGCACCAAGGATTTCTCCCATACACGAATGCTTACAAAGTGTCTACATCCTCAGTAGACCTTGATTTCATTATATCTCTGCAGTACAGTTTTAATTTTCACCCTTTGTTGGCTTCTCTAGAGGATCACTCAAATACCCTAAAAGGAATATCCACCATAAAGAGGGTAAGTGGTCACCTTTTTTTTTATAAATGTGCCCACCTGCTGTGTGTGGGTAAAATCTCTAAAATCCACAACACAGAAACCATGAGTCTGCTCCTCTCTTTGGAGCAACCTACTTCAGCCTCTCTTTGGGGTGTGTGCTTTGCTGAGTAAACCATTTACACTGTCTGTTTCTCTTGAATGAATTAGGTTCTTCAGGAGGACAGAACTGAGAGACAACCCCACCTTCCATAACAGGTTAATAATGGTGGTTCTCACAGACACGAGATAAGAAGGAAGAAGAGGAGAGGTCATGAGCTGTGGCCCTGGTCCCTTGCTGCCTTCTTGATCCTACACTGAACCTGTGACCATGACCCCATCAGGAAGCACCTCTGTTCTCAGTTCTAGTCATGTGTGTTTTTTCTCTCTTACCTCCGCTGATTCACAGAAGTAAAAGGCTTGATACTCTTTCTACTCCTGAGAATGGTAGTATTCTCTGGCTCAGGGAACTCTCTGCAGCCTGTGGGATTATAATGTACTTATCACGTTTCTACCTTTCCTCTCTTCCCTCAAACCTATACCTGCTTTTTACTTCAAATTCATGACCTCTGCTTTCACGAACTGTTATCACGTGTATGTATATACATGCTTCTAAAAGTAACCTGTTCAGTCTGGCTCATGCCATTTGTATGCATGTTTTCAAGGATGACCATTTGGTGCTGGACAATCAATTCTGGGGAAGACCACCTCTCCTCGTCCCAGCTTTCCCTAAGTTGCCCATAGTTATTTGAGTAGAGCTGGAACCTTATGAACTTTCCATCCCACCCCGTCCCATTTGGCATGCTCATTGGTGTCAGCCTTGTTTGGTTCGCATTTGGGCAGTCATATTGGTGAGACTTTGTGGTGTTCTCTTTTTAAAAGTGTACAGAACCTACCACATAGTTATCATTGCCTCCTAGGGCAGGGGGTCGCTGTCCATGGTTCTGAAGCACCCCTCCCTGCTGAGTCAGAAGTTTTTTAGAAGTCAATCCCTCTGCCTTTGCTACTACACTTACATGACCCCTGATGATTCTGCCTCTCCCTTCCATCTGCTATGTGCTGTTCCCAGTCTGTCCAACTTTAAAAGGTAGGATTTTGCATAGACAGTGATGCCTCCCAAAGGTACATCAAACTCTCAGTTTCTTGGAATCATAGTCTTGGGTCCTGAAACACAGACAGACAGACAGACAGACAGACAGACACACACACACACACACACACACAGAGTCCCCTCTTCTCCTGTCTCCTCAGGGTTCCTAAGATGCTAAGATGTATGAACAAATACACACAAGAATCCAAGGAGTCATCTCCTCCCTACTAGACACCCACAGTCTGCAAACCCATCCAGGATACAGAGGTGCCTTGATGATACAGGGAAGAGCTCCCACCTACCCAGGTCTCATTAGCATTAGAGTGAATGCTAATTACACCACTTTCCCAGCTGCCTCTGTTAATTACCCAATCCCCCCTTAGAAAGAAATCTTGTGCCATTTAGTTAGAGCAATGATCTTCTTATGAATAAAATAATTATAAATATATGCAAATTAAATATAATAATCCATCAACAAAAATCACATCCTTGTCTCTCTTCTCTACTCTACATGTGAAATACTGAGTGTCATGAAGCCATCAGAGACATCACTTATCATCACTAAAAAGACACAGAAGGGGCTACTGAGCATCTGGGCCAGACTTCCATCAGCATGTAAGCAATAGAACATTCAATTTTCCAGAAGAAGGTTCAGACTTCAGGTCCAAATTTGAGAGAAAAAGGCTCTATGATCAGGCATAAAGTTAGTGGTCTATTTAACCCTCAAGGACAGCTATACAGTGGGAGTCAGACCAATAAAAAGGCTACAGAATTTTGGACGCCAGCACACACTTCAGCAGTGGCAGAAATCTGAAATATAAGTTATTTGACAATCCTCAAGGTTGTGCTGTGACCAAGAGGCACACCAAATATGATGTGCTGGGCTACATCATGGGAGATCAAAAGTCATAGCAGGCATGACAGCAGATTCATGTAGGACAGGACTAAGCTGAAGGTTTGTACACACAGCTATCAATAAAAATTCTAGAAGGGCAGGCAGGCATGTGGAAAGGTTGGGGCAGACTACCCAGGCCTTCCACGAGAAGTGAGGCTGGTTGCCAAATTAGGTTTTGATTCAAGATTTCTATGCGTATCGTGTAGGTCATGAGTTCTGTAGGGACACTGCCAGTATGAGCCATGCCCAATATCCCAGATCCATTTGGATCCTAAACCTCTCTACATTCCCTGCATGATGGCCTCTCATCAGGGACATCACCTGCCTCTCTGCCTGCCTTTGTCACACTCTGTGATTCTGTATTAGGTATCTCAATTCCTGACAAGGATACTTCGAGGAAGGAGGGGCTTATTTTGGACCACAATTTAAAGGCGAGGCAGTCTCAAGATGAGGATAGGAGTGTGAAGCAGCTGGCCAAGTTTCATCCACAGTTGGGATTCAAAGAGAAATCAATGGTGCTTCTCAGCTTTCTTGCTCCTTTTAATTCAGTCTGAGACCCCAGCCCATATAATGGTGCTGCTCACAATTAGGATGAGTCTTCATTCTTAAAGGGTTCTGGAAATATCCTCATAGACACACCCAGAGATGTGATTCTAAATCTCATCAGGGTAATGTCAAGATTAACCAGCACAGTTCTCCCTGGAGCCTTCATCATTCTAGCCCACACTCCTAAATCAGACTCAGGCATCTTCCCTCTGGCTAGAACCATTAACGCCCATCACATGCTTGCAGTCCCTCCCTCCAGCACGGGATCTTAGTCCTTTTCTATGACCATAGCCTCATAGGCTCTTACTCCTCAAAACTGCACTTCTTCCCATCCTTGGATTCATTTTTTTTTGGTTTATTTTCTACAATCTCTCCCATGCATACCCTCAAGATCCCAGTCTTTGTTACGCTAGTCACTTAAATTTCAAGCTAGGTTAAATTAAATTCTCTGCTCACTTCATGCTGATTACCTGTGAATTATATAAAACAAACAAACAGCAAAAAGTCTGCCAGCTGCTTCTGTGACCCTAAGCTTGCTACTATTCATGATACCGTCAGGCTGCCCAGAAATCTAGAATGTTTTCTATCGTACATTTTTCTCTTGTCCTCCTTGTAATTCTTGAAATTCCTCCTACGTTCTGAACTTTCCAGCAACCCCTTCTCATGACAACCAGATATCCTTCTTCCCTGCTAATCAAGAAAGTAGGAACAACAGGGATCAATGTCCACTCTCCCCATACAGCATCTACTTAATGTGTGCCCTTCTTCTCCATCTTCTCTATTTGTTCCGACCCAAGCCTTCTCATCTACTTAAGGCCATGGCTACATCCTTTCTTTTTCCCTCTCCCTACAGCACTCAGATTCCCCTCCTCACTGCTTCTGCAGAGATCACACAGTATGTGGTTTTTTTCTCCCTTTATGAGCAGAGGAGAACATCTCCTACATCTTCCAGCACCTCCCCTTCCCCTTCCATCCTTCTCAATCCTATACAACTTCCCGGAAGTTAAACTTGTCCTAGTTTCTTACAAACTCACTCTGTGAAGGTTTTGGCTTTGGTCAGTGGCTGATGCAGAATTCATCCTGATGCAGCAGAAAGGAAAACAGTAACAGCAGGGGTCTGAGAAGTTCCCATCACTCTGATGCCTCAACTCCAAACTAAAATGCCAATGGCTCCACATGCAAATTCATCAGTAGCTCATGTGGGCTTCTGGCCATTGCAACCCCAAATAGCTCTTTTTCATCATCATTAGACTTACAATTC
The DNA here is from genome assembly GCF_014885135.2 of Alexandromys fortis. NCBI lineage: Eukaryota > Metazoa > Chordata > Mammalia > Rodentia > Cricetidae > Alexandromys > Alexandromys fortis. The sequence continues at coordinate 6,524,957 of NW_026067909.1, read as the reverse complement.
TAGACCAAGCATCCTCCTCTTGGGTCTCCTAACTTGACTTCTCGTGACATCTCTTTCTACAGAACACCTACACTGAATCAGTAAACCAAAAATGTAAGCTTGAGTCTGGGCTTTAAAGATCCATTGCCTTTTCATAATAACTTGAATGAATGCCAAGCTCCCCAACCCCATGACCCAGAGCTACTGGTTCCAACAATTTGACTTCTATCTGTTTCTAAGACTATGTCTCATGCTTGCATACCACCAGACTAAATGTTCCAACTACTATCAGCCTCTTTTTAGACTTAACGGACTTCAGCCCAGCTTCTCCAGGCCTATGAAGCTCTTTTCAGAAGGTTTTTCATCCACTTGCTCCAAGCATCCTCCATTCCAAATGGTCCATTTGAATTCAATCAATTACCCCTTTTCAAGAGGCCTCATTGACCACCCAAGGTGGGTACCTATCCCCCATCACTTTCTACCTGGAGTTTGTTTGATAATTCATGGTAGGCACCTGTCCATCATTACCCATCCTGGACCTTCTTTGACTATTCATGGTGGGTACTCATCATCCATAACTGCCCATCATGGAGCTTGTTTGACTACCCATGGCATTGCCACCAGAAAAGTAGTCCTTCTTATTTCTCCATCCTCGTGAGAATGTAATATCCATGGGGACAGCTATTGTGTGTCGTCTTTGCTCACCAGCAGCCCCCCTTCAACAGTACTCTGAACAACATGTCCCAGGCAAGGTCGCATGGAGGAAAATGGGTAAGTGGGGCACTTCTTGCCATCCTCGTAGTATTGTTTTCTGCTCCTGTGTTTCATAGGATTAGTTCTTCACTCTCAAAACAACCATGAAAAACAGCTGCTCCCTCTTCAACTGTGCCAGTGAAATATGAAACCCACAAAGGCATGTGACCTGTCCACATCCCAGGACAAGGTTGGTGGCAGCACCATTACCAGCCAACCAGGTTCTAATGAACCATCCATCACTCAAGCAGGCTTCACTTTCACCTGAGAACAGGAAATGAGGGAAGCGAGTGTCTGCTCCTGACTTTGATCCCCTTTCCTCTCAGAAGCCTCAAGATCAGGGACGACAGCTCAGCGACGCAGTCACCAAGCTAGAACAAAACACAACATTAAAAAAAAATAATAATTTTAATCTATGTCCGCGCAGTTTGAAGATCGGCTACCAGGTTTTATGCCATGTTGATCAAAGCACCGCAAGCACACGTTATTCTAAAATGTAGCATCTTCATTTCAAAATTTGGGGCGTAAAAGTACTCCTTAAAATTCTTTCTCCATACTGTGTGGTTTCGTGGATAGGAGACTGGGAAATTGATGTCACCTTGTTCACTGTGACCTAGAAACATAGTCACGCAAAGCTCTCCTCCACTTGCTTGAGCCCATGTAATTATTTCCCCAGGAATATGTGTTTTGACAGCTGGGAGAGCTATACTCTACTTTATCATGCTAATCAAATAATGCCTTTGCAGATAGAGATGGCGTCTCACTATTTTAATCCTCCTCTCAAACTGTGGTAACCTCATTCCGTGGAGAACTCACTGTCAGTTGACGCCACCGTATCTGAAGAACCAGGCCATCGTGTGGAAGATGAGCGCACCCCTTTCTCTTCCTCCGTACTTTGCATATGTCATAAGATCCATGACACAGACGCAAATATGTCCATCACCCCCTCGAACCATATGCTCTCTCGCGCATTTCTGCTTCTCTCCAAAGCGTTCCTGGTGGTGTCTCAGGGATACTGACTGTTCGAGGCTTGCTGCCATCTGATAAGAAGGGCCCAATTGGCCACCTCCCCATACCTGAGGAAGTTAGGCCAGTGTGACACCAGACGGCTTGCTGGACAGATTGCACACAGGAGCCCATCAGACTTGTCTCCCAGGTTACAAGTTCTGAGAGTGGATCTGCAAGGCTCGCCAGGGACAAGTATGTCATTCCAGGGACTGAGCGCGGTGAAAAGGTCATAGAAGGGCGACAGCTCTTCCATCCTAAGTGGGTGCTCTCTGCCTGGTCAGCACCCTCATTAGGTTAAGTGCACTTGGATGACAGTCAGTGGTTTCAAAAAAAAAAAAAAAAACCAAGTTCATACGAATTCCTTTCCAACTTTCTTTCTTGTTCTTATCAGAGAAAGAAAAAAATAAAGGTCCTGAAGGAAGGGCAGTGAGCAGTAGCTAAGTGCCCATAGGACTTCAGCTACCAGCCAGGAGCTAGTCTTTGATGGGGAAGGAGCTGCCTGCCCCTGAAGCTTCCCACTCTTCCTCCACACCTTTCTTCTATAAGAGGCAACATTTTCTCCTAAGGTGCGCTCAGCCTTGATTGCCAGGAGCTTGTGATTTCGGTTTCTAATTAGTAAATTAATTGCTTCCCAATACCGCAGCTTGTTTCCTCAACAGATAAGCTCTGCTGTTTGGAATGCGGTAATAACGGTGGGAGCGCATGTCAGCCCTGTGGTAGCTAGCTCCCTGCCCTTCCCTCTTCTGGAACTCACTGGGTCTTGAGTTGCAGGGGGGAGCCGAGCGAAAGCTTTGCTTCACTCCCTTTAGTCAAAAGTGTTTTATTTTTCCTTTTTCTCCACACCCAATTTGATAGTCCTCTCTCTGAGAAGAATTCACTTATTATTTATTTGCGTGTTACAGATAACTGTAAGTTACCCAGCCTGGTACTGGGAATTGAACTCCAGGCTTCTGCAAGAGCAGCAAGTGCTCACAACCACTGAGGAGCCTCATCTCCAGTTACTGATAATAGTTTTTATTATTATTATTATTCTGTTTTTCTAGCATGGATGAATGTTCCACTATCGCTTTACAACTGTTTAGAACTCGGTGATCTCTCCCTCTTTTTATCTCAGCTCTAGAAGTATTACATGCCTGGCTGGCCAGTGTCCACATCTCTAGGGTGCTCCAAGAGAGGAGGCAGCAAGCAGGCCTCACAGCAATGCATCTGGCAACCTTGGTGCCACCTCCGGCGATACATGCAGAATACAGAAAGATTGCAGAGTCTCTGCTTCAGGCCCTGGAGAGAAATCTCATGGGACTCGCTGGCCACCCTCACTCAAAGCTGACCCAGCTGGGTAGGGCAGGTGTGTCTGTGCACTTACAACCCAGAACAAAGCAGCCGCCATCTGCAGAAGGATCAGAGGAGTCTCCATGGACAGAGAAGGCAGCAGGGGCAACTCCACCCTTCCACCCTCAGAAGACCTAAGAGAGGGTGATGATATCCAGCTGCCCCCCAAGCCACCCCAGAGCTGGCAGTGAGTTCACACATAAAATCCCTTTCACTTGTGAAAATGGGCTTTGACCCCTGACTCCTGACCCCATCTTCCTGGCTTTCCAATGTCTCAAATCACCTCTCTCTACCTACTCACTGTTGATCCTAGAGCCTTCTGCCTTTTTCCCACAGTCTGACTCAGAGCCGAGAACCATCTCATCAGGACCATACATATGTGGTCCCATCTGGGCATGACCGATGTTTGATAGAGTCCTGATATTCTTAGGGAGTACTTGGTGACACTGTGACTCAAGGCAGACATTTAGCATGTGAACAGGATAGGGTGCTAGGCAGCACTGTCTAGCTGTCTCTTCTCTTCTGCCTGCTTGCGATCCTGGGACATGAGTTATGTCCATGAGCACCATCCCATCTGCCTGAGTCAGTGACAGGGCCCTGGTCACTTCTGAGTTGAGTAAGTAAACCTAAGCTGTCTGTCCCCCAACAGGGTTTAACCCTCTGCCCGGCATCCCCAGTGACACCCGTAGGAACAGAAATGTCTGCTGACCTCCACTTTGAGAAAATCCCTGCAATATTGTCTTTCAGCATCTGCTCTCCCTCCTGAGGGCTCACTCCTGTTTCCTTAGAGACTGTGACAAATCTTTCACTTGGGACCAGCGTATTCTCTCGACACCTGGGCCTGATCCCTGGAGGAAGTTGCTTCGCCTCTGGGATAGCCACATCTTATAAGAAACTTCTAATGGTCTTGGCATTTACTCTGGAATGTCTGAAAGATCTTTATGAAATGCCCACTATATGCCAGACTAGAGCCAGTGCCCCGAGTTGGGCCCTCAGAGGATACTCAGTCTGCTCCTCCGAGATCCTTGCAGCTTCATAGCCGCCACCCTAGGGTGGAAACGCAGCTGGAACATGGAGGAAGGAGCAATCCAAGCAAACCAGCTCTCTAGCACAGCCTCTCCCAGACACACTCCCCTCCAAGCTCTTTGGGCCAGCAGTGATGTGGTGACTCTGCTTGCAGCGGGAATAATGTGACAGGAGCTGCCAGAATGCCTGTCTTCTGGAAGCTCAGAGATAAGTTCACCATGGGGCCAGGGAGGCACACAGAAGGAGCAGTGGCCACTTTGTCCACTGGCAGCGGTGACTTTGCCAACAGCATTTGTATTTTATCCTCAGGAATCCATGAAAAGGAGAAGGTATTGCCTTCATTTTACAGTGGAGAAAAAAAAGGTTCTGCACTGCAAAACTCTTTAATCAGCAGTCACATAATCACTGAGGGCGGTGAGGGGGGTCTGAACCAGTCCCGAGGTGCTTGCTCTCACCAGCGGGCTTCCCCACAGAGCTCTGCCCTAGGGCTACTCGGGCTGCCCTGTACTCCAAAGTGAAGCCTCCTCACTAAGCTGTTGTGATGTCTGAGCATTAGTGCAGGGGAGAACTATTGAAATATGAAATAATTTAGATGCGATATAACGCCTTTTCTTATTGAGAGCAGAGACTCACTGAAACAAATACAGCCTCGGATCATGTTCCTACTGCTCATCGGCAGGGGGATGTTTTCAGTCTGGTCCATCCAGGGTTCTTCCTTGCTCTTCCAGCCATGCACAGTGACACATGGCGCATTACAGCTCTCAGCTCACAGCTCAAAACCTTAGCCAGTCTGTTAAATCCTCTCCAGGAGCCTTTGCCTTCTGTGCCCAGCACTGATGCAAAGAAAGGGCCTGAGGACACACTCCTCCCAAGTTCCCACACGAACCTACTACATACAAGTCTTTGAGAGACTCATGCCACATTGAGCCTCGTGGCTCATTGAGTCTCCTACCCACCTTGGAGCCAATAGGAACATGAGGAATGAGCATGGTGCTGTTCCACTCAACTCCACTGTAATTGAAAATTATGTGTAAAATCGCTGCCCATCTGAACCCTGTTTCTCTCCCTCCTTTCCGGGTATGTGGATTTATTCATCTGCTCATATCAAAAGCCCCACTACTTTCCATAAATATGCACAGGTTTCTGCTTGCTTGTACAGTCAACATCACAGGGATCATAATGAGATTAAAACGGAGCTCAGGGATGGCTGTCCACTAATGATCTATCACGCATGAATCATGTCTGTGAAAACCATCGTCCCAAACACGGCTGCTCCTGTATAAATATTTTTTTTCCTCCTCCGCTCTAAATTGCAGAAGGGAGAATCTCCTAATGGATTTATGGCTTATCAGTGAGTTTCAGGGAAGCTGCAGATGGATGCCTTCTCTCCAATAGAGTATTCATTTAAGACCATCGACCGCAGTCCAATCCCGCAGTCTATTTGTTTTGGTAAACTGGAGTGGCCACGATTACTCACTTTATCTTTAAGGGAAACGTATTGCCTTCGTAGATGCGGGTGCTCCGCTCCCCAGCTTCATCCGAGCAAGAGGTGTTTGTAGACCCATTTTTTTAAGTAAAAGTGCCCATTTCATCTCCTAAGCATCCACTCTCTCCCTCGAGGGTGCGACACAGCCTGAAGATGCCAGTTTGAATGAAATTAGGTTTATATTGGAAAGTAAGAGCTTGTCAGGCAGAAGCATGACTCGAGATGACTTGCAAATTAGGTGATGAAATGGGCAGTCCTCTCAGAATGCCCTCTTCCTCCTCCTCTGGCCCCGGCAGCTTCAACAGGAGCAGGTCAGCCAGCGCCAAGCGTGGGAACTCAGGGGCCTCGCCTGAGAGCTGTGGGTTCTGACTCTACTCAGATAGCCGAACCATCAGCCCACAACAGCGGAGGTGCCGGGTCCCTGCCTGGTCCCGGGGACCTGATGCTACCTGGCTCACAGCATCTGCTCAGAAATAGGTTGTCTGACTTTCTCTGTGGTGCCAGGACAGCTCTCAGAGATTCAGGGGGATGTGACCATGAGCAGCTTCTGGCTCTGCTTAGACATGACCAGGAAATGCAGTGTCAGAAGTAGGGTGTGTGTGTGTGTGTATGTCTGTGTTTGTGTGTGTGTATGTCTGTGTTTGTGTGTGTGTGTGTGCATGTGTCGTATGTATGCATAATTTGCTACAACTATTTCATTAAAAAATTCTTCAAGGAAAGTTTGATTTAAAAATTACTTATTACTAGAGACTGGAATTAACGCCAGAGGAAGGGCTTCACTATTAAGTCCAAGTTGACAATTGCTTTAAGAGTGCCTTCCACCTTTCTTCCCAGAAGAGGAGTGGAGTCTTCCTATGGGTCTTTTCCAATGACTAGGACATAAGTACAGGTGATCATGTGGCTGAAACTGGTATTTCAAACCAAAAAGTTCTTAAAAGTATCATTTTTTAAAAAGAATATGATAAGAGAAAAGATTTTTTTTTACTAAGTCCACCCTCCCAAGAGTAAAGTTTTACGTGTCTGCCTGCAGCGTTCTGTGTAGTGTCCGATGGGTGTTTCCTGCCAGTTCCACAGACGAGACATGGAGAAGCAGCCACAGCAGTGGCTCTCGGGAGTGGCAGAGGGGGATGCCCATGTTCTCAGTGCTCCATTGTTGCTGGTGCCTTAGAGAAGACATTTTTTACCTTAGAGATGTCTATAGTGGTGAGGGCCCCTTCCAAGGCCCAACTTCTCCCCAGCTCTTCAGGAAGGGTGCTGTAGATGCACAGCAATTCCACCATGAGGCTACAGTTCATGTGTTCAATGAAAGAAGTGGACAGGTTCAGCTCCATCACACTTATGTCTGTCTGAATTCATAAAGTCACCCAACACACAGAAACCAAGTACTGAACTCCTGTCTCCCTCTTGAGGAGAAATAAAAGCCCATTTGCCCTGAGGGTTGAAATAGGATGTCGTGCAAGAAGCCACTTAAAATTCAGAACCAAGGAAAGAGCTACGATTGCCAGGTGTGCTTGACACAAACCTAGACCCATCTGGGAAAGGGGACTCTCAATTGAGAAAATGTTTCCTAAATAGGCCTGTAGTCAGACCTGTGGGCCATTGTCTTGATTAAAGATTGATGTGGGAGGGTGCAGCCCACTGTGGGTGGTTGCCACACCTGATCAAGTGGTCTTAAGTTGTATAAGAAAGCGGGTTAAGCAAGCCAGGAGGAGCAAGCCAGTAAGCAGCATGCCTCCTCTGCTTCAGTTCCTGCCTCTGGGTTCTGTCCTTGAGTTCCTGCCCTAACTTCCTTAGATGGTGAACTGTATTGTGGAAGTGTAGGGTGAAATAAACCCTTTGGTCATGGTGCTTATCACAGCAACAGAAACCTAAGTAAGACACCAGGTGACCTGGCGTCTTCTATCTACTGCCCTCTTCCGTCAGGAGAGTAACAAAAGCCCCCAGACTTTTGTCTCTGAGCTTTCTCTCACTCATCCGCAGAAAGCCTCCATTCAGCAGCCATGGAAGCCATCCCATTTCTTGGAAGGAATACTTGGTCACATGTTCTCTCCTCTATGCATGAAGACAGCAGGGGAACTGGCAAGAACGAAGGGATCAGGGAACAGAAACAAGAAAGAGAAATTAGGAGTGGGTATAATAAGGTAGCTTGTACCCATGTAGGGAAATGTCATCACACAACCTGCTGGTTAGTTCAATGAACATACACTGACAGAGAAGACAATAAAACCGAGTCAGCGCAGTTTCAAGTTTAGAAAGTGAAATGTGAAGTATTTTAATTATAGACAATGAATTACTTTTGAACTATTATAGTAACAATTTCTGAGAGAGAGAGAGAGAGAGAGAGAGAGAGAGAGAGAGAGAGAGAGAGAGCCTATGAGTGCTCACTGGGGTTTTAAACATGGTGTCTAGTCTCTCCCTAGTCACAAGGTCGTATGTCTTGGTCTCCAATCCCACATACTATTGTGGGGTGGCTGTAATAAGAGGCTGCATTAGCGCTGTTTTAATATAATTTCAGATGCATGTGTGGGGCAGTGAAAGCCTAGACATGTTATGGGGTTGGATTTGCATCTCAATGAAGGAAAGGAGGGGCGAATACATTTTATTGCAGCACCTCTGGCCAGACATTACTGTGGTGAAACCTCTCCTGGTCTCCATGAAGATCCCCTGGAGAAGCACATGCCTGCGCTGGGTCTCATTGCCTTAAGACTTAATCAGACTCATTCCCTTAAGAACACATATTCTAGCCTTTACGCTTCACCTCCTTGGGTGAAGAAAGGGCATTTCTGTCAGCACAACTCCAGTGAAATCCTGTGAACAGCTCATCTGCTAAGCCTCCCCTCTTGGTTTACCTCTGTACCATCAGTGAAAGACTGAGTTGTGAACACCCTGCCCTCATCTTCACCCCAGCTCCCTCAGATGGCGTGTCTTTATTCCCTTCTCCTCCATCACCCTTTTATCGACTCATCCTTCCTGGCTCCCATGTCGGTCCCTGCAGTGTGCTTTCTCAGGCAGAAATCAGGGGAGACATGAGTAAAACACACATCAGCATTAAGTCCTACTTTCTGAAATTCCATAGCACTTTGCCTGTATGCTGCACTAAGGAACCACAGACTGGATACCGTGCAGTCCATGCATCCCGCTGCAGTGTCAGACTGGACACTGTGCAGCCTCTGAACTCACACCTTGGGTCTTTAGAGAATGTCTCTGCCCTTGTTTTCCCCTGCCCAGACCACATTGCACAGTAATACTTGCCCTGCCTCTGACTGCTCCCTGAACCACTGTAGTGTGTGGAGCCAACTCAGGGTATTGAGCACCGAAAGAGACAGCAGAGGGAAGAGAAAAGGCAAGTCCAAAGGCATTGCAAGAATACACACACACACACACACACACACACACACACACACACATCCAACAGCTTTCTTGATGGAAAGGAGCCAGGAGCCTGCACTCAACGAAGGAAGAGTGGCTGCTGGAGACATGGAGACAATCTTGTGCAGTGTGACAATCCTCCTGCGGTAGCCTTGAGTACTGCTCCACCTGTGGAAAGGTACAGGAAGATGGGAAGTAGCCCAAGCTCAAAGTTCTGTCTCGGGCCTCTACTCATAGCTAGAAGGTGATGGTCATTGTCCTTAGGGACCGTGCTCATGGCACTTGGATTAAGAGTCACACAGTACATGATGGACTCAGGAGGAGAGCAATGGAGCAGGCATATCCTCTGCCCAGACAGCTCCATGGAGGGTTTCTGTATTAGGCACTTCTTTTCATTGCAGAGACCAAATATTCATGCCAAAGATTCATTAGAATAGTCTAATAATCCAAGGGGCATGGATTTATCACAGCCCACGACATCAGGGAGGTGTAGCAGAAAGAGCACAGTCCCAATGAGAAAGTGAGCGTGGATCCTCCTAACCTTTGCATGCTAGGAAGCTGGAGTTGAGCCTGCAAAAAGGCTGTCCTGATATCACAGCTGTTCCCTCTGGATACTCTGGAGCTATTGGTCCCTTAGTCCCTTCACTTTTGCAATTGCCCAGGATAGATGGATTCTTAGAGCTGAAGCTTCCACGAAGAGCTGGTGAGACTGAAGTCGACAAGTAAATAGCTGGAATAAAGTGAAGCACAAGGCCCCTTCCTGCTCGCTCTGGCCCCGGGAAGAGATGCATTCTCAGATTGCATCCTCTGACCTTTCAGGAGGTCAGGGCACACACTCCCCTAGTTTTGACATTGATGTGCCACCTGCATCCCGTAGCAATTGTCTCCTGGGTAAGCAGCACGGCTTCCGAAAGGTCTCTAATTGCTGTCTCCTTGTGGATAAGAGGAGAGAATGACTGACTTCCCTGAAGGACACTGGAGATGGGAGAGACCGCGTGGGAAGACAGAGGCTTCTGTGGGGACCCTTTCCGAGCTCTGCTGCACCTCCTTTGTCTCCTGTGCCCTGCCGTTGAGAGCCCTAGCCATGAGAAAGGTGACTTTGCCAGGTACCTGGGTATCCTGGCGGTAGGCAAGGCCTCAGGTGCAGAATTTGGCATAGTCTGTGACTCACTGCCGTCTTTATCTCCATGCGGCAGACAAAGAAACGGGCTCGTGTGTCTGACCAAAGTTTCAGAGAGCAGAAGGCAGACATGCCTCAACTCCTTAGTGCGGCACTAAGCCATTGTTCCTTCTTCTTTCCTGCATTCTTGGACATATTCACCATTCATTGCTAAGACACCCTGGGCGCCACCCACTGTGTCAAGGAAAGAAACTGCAGGAAGTAGCCCACCTTCTCCTATAGGAGACAGAGAGACAGCAAAGGGTGACTCACTCCACTCTTCCCTCACCAGAGCTACTCCCTTCAGCTTCCTCTGTTGACCTGATCAATTCTTGATGCCTGAGTGCCTCGCTGAGTCTTGTCAAATGGCTCTAAATGAATTATGGGAGAATGCAGGCTTTGAGTCCCTTATGAAGTGCAGGTTCATTTTTGTCTCTCACAGACTGGGATGCTGACATTTTTACTAATGGCTGCTGAAAGTGAGGACACTTTTCTGAACCTCAATTCCTTCACCTCCTGAGACTCTGCCCTTTTCCAGCCATATTTTCTCCCAACAGTCAAGAGGGAACAAAGACCCCTGAAGCCATAGGACCTGCCTATGGAGGTTCCCAACACCTCCAGGTAGGATGTCACTTATGTGCTGAGTGGAACGACAGTCTGGCATCCTGTGTGACAAACTCCCATTTTAGTAGGTTGCCTTTGTCACTGGTGACCAGGATCAGCACACATACACAGCCTTGACCCTCTTGGTAGAGAGGCCTTTCCTGTCAGCCCTAGGGTCCTAGGCCAGGCAGTAAGGGTTAGAACATGGTATTGTTCATCACTGCAGTGATACATACATTATATCTCTCAGGGGGAAGTCTCCATTTCCAGCCACACTTCCTCTGCCCCTCCCCTCCTTTCAATCTCGTTTGCATACGCCGTGGTGCAGAGGGGTCTGGTACCAGAATCAAGAGGGGTCTTGAACACAGGACGGTGATCTAATGAAGGGCACATGAAGGTGTCCTCGCAGATGATGAGAAGACACATCTCTTCTCCTTTTCCTTCTCTTTCTGCCATCCAAGAAAAGCAGCCAGTCATTTGCAGTGCCCTGTTATATTGTGTTGACTTTGCCTACCTGGGCACCTTCTCCACAGACCAGTGAAGATGGCAACCAAGTGCCCTGACCACCCCAAGGTTGGGCGTATGAGTAACAATAATTCATATTGAAGGAAAGAACAGATTTGAATGAAATATGTTCATTCAAATGAATAAAACCTAAGGCTGTAGGAGAAAAATCCAGAACTATAGAAGGACATCAGCCAGGTGGAGTGTTGCACCCAAAGTGGAGGACATGAATTTGAAGGTCTCAATTAGTATCAAGTGTGAGAATTATTGCTCACATGACCTGCTAGGGTTTGCTAAAAGTGGACCAAGCTAGTCAACCTCAGAGAAAAGTTTGGGAACCTGCTCAGATACTAGAGGAGAATGAGGAAGCTCAGAGCCCCACTCTAAGGTAATTCAGCAAGATTCTCACTAGAACTGAACTCTGCGGGTCCAGCCAGATGAGAGCATGGGATCAAGGTGGAGGTCTGATGGGGAAGGACTTAAGGGCCTCTTACTAGAGTGCAAGTGTTTGTCTAAAGGAAGGAAGCAAGGAAAGGAAGACAGGGGAAAGGAAGGAAGAAAGGAAGGAAGGAAGGAAGGAAGGAAGGAAGGAAGGAAGGAAGGGAACATAAGAAAGGGGGAATGTAAGAAAGGAAGGAAGAGAGAGTGGGGGAAGGAAGGAAGGAAGGAAGGAAGGAAGGAAGGGGAAAGCATAAAGGAAGAGAAGAGGGAAAAGAAACGCAGTTGCTGGGGTGGGTGTGTTTATGGAATTGGTAAACTGATAGAGAAGTTAACTAACAGTTTAATTAATGGATGTGAAGCACGGACCCTACTACAAGCTGCTGTGTGGAGCTAAAACAAGTAGAGTAAGTAAATGAATAAGAGGGTGAATGAGGGAGCAAATAGATGAACAAGCAAATGAATTAGGGAACGAATGAATAAGTAAGCTGGATCCGACATCAATCAGAACATTTCATATCATCTGTATAAGTGGCAAATTTAAACATAAATTAATAAAAAACCAGAGAGATTAGTCATTTTGCCTGTTAATTTAGAAATTAGCCACTCGGCATCAGCTTTTCCTTCCTCTCTTTGACCCTCACCATAGCATGCAGCATAGCCTGAGTAGCAATTAAAAGAGGCCCTGGATGAGGCGTGTGTCCTTACTCTTATTCAGAAAGCTTTTCACAAGCTCTCAAACACGGAGGACCCTTCACAGAGGAGACGCACGCAGAGGGTTCTGCATCCCAGCTGTACACTGTGCTGGGCCCGGGTCTGTTAGTTTTCAGGGGGAAATTGGCATTTACCTTGTGAAAACCTATCTCTGTTGTTGAGGGGTACAGAAGGGAAGAGAGTGCAACTTCTCCCCACACCCCACCAGCACACCTGAGAAATGGCAAATCAGATACCAAGAGAGCCCTTTGGTCTTCTCTGAGACTGGACTCAGACTGGCCTGAGTTTACATCAAAAATGTTCCCTGTTCTGGGTCACTGGGAAATGCAGGCTAAATCCACAGGAGAGCGCCCCCTCCCTAGGAACAGGTAGTACCATGCAGTGGACTCTCACACGCTTCAGCAGTGTTGATTTGGGAGAAACAGTGTGCAGTATCTTACAAATTAATCACCCCCTCCTACTGTCAGCAGGCCCATAATCTTTCCCCAGAGGGAAGGAAGGAGGTGTGCACAAAGAGCTGTGCCTGAGCATCCAGAAATACAGACTGAGCCCAGACTCCCTAGAGCGGACAAACATGAACATCCTGGGATGTTGTAATGGCGACCAACACTGGAAATCCCATAGTGGTGTACAGAAAACAGATTCTCAAGCGTGCTGCTGAGGCTGAGAAGAGGGGAAAGCTAGAAGATAATGTCTGTTTTGGAGCTAAATGGTGCTCCAGCAGGTGAATCTGTGCCATGTGGGCTGGAAGCTGAGCAGTGGAGTCTGAGCTAGGGTAGGGGTAGGGGACAGGTACCTGGGGTAGACTGGAGAGGAAGAGAGATGCCACACCTAGAGGTTCAACTGTTTTCCCACTGACTTTGATCAAATTTTTCTTTGGAAACTTTCATTCATGAGAAGGAACTTTCAAAAGCAGACTGACTGTATCTGGAACCCGGCACTGGTTTTGAGAGCCCTATCCATGACCTTCTTGCCTTAACGATGTGCTCACCCTGGCCCAGGCCACCACTCCAAACACTGCATCTTTCTCCACCCATTTGGTCTCAGGAGGAGCCTAGGAAGCCTTCTGGGGCTGCAACCCAGTATGTAACTGTCTTGTTGTTGCAACCAGAACTGGAACTAGACTGGGCTGCCCCCAGAGGATGCTACTTTCTTGTCCTTCCTAAAGACAAAGCCCTGCTTCTCCCTATCAGAGCAGGGAACTGTCCCAGAAAAGGGTTTTATTAACCCCAGAAGATACACTCTCATTATTTTAGGTGTGTGCTTTTGATAGATTGAATTTATTTATTCAATTGTTTTTAATTGACACCTAGTGGCTTTCCAAATTTATGGGGTACAGCATGACATTGCAACACATGCTTACAAGTCTAATGATCAGATCTGGATAACTGGCACATCAATCAGCTCCGACACTCATTGTTTTTGGTACTGGGAACAATGAAAATCCTCTTTAGGAGCTGTTGGGAAGTTTCCTGCTTGTGGCCAGCCATCGCAGTAACATGGCACTGTAACACATTAGCATTCCTGTGTAACTGCACCCCTGGTCACCCACTTCCCATCCTTCTCCCCCATACTTGTCTCTGTTCCATGGCTGTCCTCTCCCTCTTGGACAACTACGTGTTGCCCTTAGAGAGACCAGGACAGACAAGTCAGGTGTGAACAAGTTTTGCACACAGTAGAGGGCGAGCAGACCTGGAGGCTAAACATCATGCCTGCCTGAATCCCAAAGCACTGTTGTGCTTTGAGCTCTCTCCACAACAAAACCTGTGTCCTTCAAAGAGCGTTCACCTGCATGCTAGCGGTTGGCCTACAGGTCACCCCACACCCACACCCCTCTTCCTACCATATGGAAACACCTAAGGAAGCTTATGCTGCTGCTGTCTGCTGGGAGAACTGGCATCTAAAGCAAACAGGAAGAAGAGAACGGCTGGCAAGATTCACTTTCAAGGTCATGACCAGCTTATTGTCTAGTCTGATTTCTTGGCAATTCTGTTCTTCACTCCAGGGCTCTCAAAGAACTGTTTTTCCAGACTCAGAGGTATGCAGAGGTCACGCGAATGCCGATTGTTCCTCCTACTGTGTCCTGCCAGAGGTCAGGGCCACATGTAACATGACAGGCTCTACACACCAGGCTCCAGAACTCTGATGGCTCCGTGGATGGATGGCTGCCTGCCTGCGATTATCCCGTTTGTCCACAGCAGCCTCTCCAGGGTGCAGAAATGTAGGGCCAATGAATGGCAATGAAAGGGAACAGTGGAGTTTCAACTAAGCAGGAGAATCCTGGGAACCAAAGTGTTCAGTTGTTGAAACCAGCTGTGAAGGCCAATATGGTGACAACTGTCCTCAGCTTGAAGATCACACAAGATAGGACTGGGTTTGGTCAGGGAACTTAGCTTTCTGTCCCCCTTTTAAGCTTGAGGAGTACCTTTTAATGCAACAGTCTATGACGGCTTGGGGCCAAAGAGGGAGGAGGCCTTGGAATCCACTTCTTTCTTGTCCTGCCATATTCCTGACTTCCCTCGGGAATCCCAGCCCCACATAGGAAGGGAAGTAGATAGCATGTGAGAAGGACCTGCTCTGTAGAGATCAAGTCCAAGAGTTTAGTCATCTCCCTCTGCTTCTCTGCTGTCATTGACAACTAAGGTTCCAGATACTAGCTGGCTGACCTAGATCCCTCAGAAATGAGGAGGGGCATCTCCCCACTAGGGAGATGAGTAGAAGGCCATTTCACAGTCCTGAGGTCAGCTTTCCATGACCTCTCAGGTCTCCATGCTTTCCCATGCTTTCCTGGGTCACACCCAGCATGGTGACACCCCGGCTGGGGACCACTTATATGGAAAAGGGCATGAGTCAACCAATCTCTTGGGACACAAGAAAATTATAACTTCCAGGGACCATCATGAAAATGCGAAGTCTACAACCTGAACACACATGAGAACAGGCTGCAGCTACAACTTACCCTCTGAAGTCAGATGGGGCTTCTTTCTAAATGGCCTATGGACCGGAGCCATGGTAATGGGGGCCAGTTTTTGTTTTTGTTTTTATTTACACTGCACTAGGCCCTGGTTATGCCATCTGTGATCGTTATTTTTAATTGTCACCTTGACACAAATTGAGGATAACCTAGGAAGAGGGTTTTCATGAGTGATGGTCTATATCAGGTTGGCTTGAACACTATGGTGACCGCACTAATTGTCTTAATAAAGGTGAGAAGACCCACTCATTGTGGGTGGCACTATTCTCGAACTGGGGTTCTTAATTCGCATACATGTAGAACAAGTGAGCTGAGCACTCAGCACACACGCATTCATTCTCTCTCTTCTTCATGTGGATATGACTGGTTGCTTAGGTTCTGCATTGACTTCCCCAAACTAATGAACCATGATGTGGAATTGCAAGCTAAATAAGCCCTTTCTCTCTTGAAGTTGCTTCTGCTGGATTTTTTATTACAGCAACAGAAGCAAAACTAAGATATTATCTCACCATAGAGCT
The DNA here is from genome assembly GCF_014885135.2 of Alexandromys fortis. NCBI lineage: Eukaryota > Metazoa > Chordata > Mammalia > Rodentia > Cricetidae > Alexandromys > Alexandromys fortis. The sequence goes on along the minus strand of NW_026067909.1, from coordinate 6,509,097 downwards.
GTAGCCTGACATCATTACCTTCGATTACCATCACGGATCTGAGATTTGGATTCCTCCATCACTCAGTAGGAAGCAGATTGGAAAACAGCTAATTGAGCACCGCTTGTCTAGAACCCATGATGCTGCCATTTAGGTTAGCAGGAATGTCACTGGATTCTGGAGCATGAATGATTCCTTCGGCATCAGGGAGGGCCAGTGATGGGGGCTCAACCAAGTTAGGCAAGTAGTTCCCACCATGGTTCTTCCCTGAACAAAGCCCAGTCTACACAAAGGAGCACAGATTAGCACTGCATGCTGTATAAGGCAGTCATGAGGCTCTGTGTGGCTTTTACTGATTGAAGTCAGTGAGCTCAGTAGAATGTGACCTTGTCTTGGTCTCACACGCTATCTTATGGCTTATTCGAAAAAAAAAATCCTCTGCTAATATCAACCCCATACAGATTCTTAGGGTTTGGTTTACAGGAACTACCAGATCAGGCCACCAACCACTTAGAGCATTCTGTAAGAGCTTCATGTTGGGCCACGGCTTGGAAAGACTGGGACTTAGAAGCCACTGGTTTACCATACAACAAAGGCTTAGTTTCATGACCCTGGGGACTTCGCTCCTGGAGGATCTCTCTTAGGGCCCTTGCTCTTTGGAGTCGAGAGGTAAGGCATTCTAAGGAAGTCATGGGCACTGCTGAACTTGAACCATGTGGAACACCATCCACCCTCAGAGCCCCAAACATGAATTAACTGCTTCCACCTGTACCCCAGGCCTGTGTGAGAGAATTCTATTTGTAAAACTAGAAGCTAAATTGGTGTTGTGTTTAGAAAAACCCATACTGCTGAAATCTCAGAAACACAAGTGCAGCAGGTGCCTAATGGTGGCTCAGGGTCAAGAATGGCCAGGTAAGTCACTGATACAAAAAAACACAATGTCTTAATTAGCATGTAGTGGGCAGGCTGGGTTCTGCGTTTGCAATGATGCAAATGCAGGCCGCTTGCTTGGAGGCTGATTAAAGAATAAGCAACCAGCTGATTTTAACGGCTTGAAATTTGGAAAATCAACTCTTTCCTCAGGGTACGATGTGAGAATTAGGCTTCTGTTGCTGCTGAAACAATGCAAGGGTCTCAGATGTGCCAGCTGCTGCCACAGGGACAACGTAGCCTCCCCCACTTCGCAGTAAGGTCGATTCCTGAGGGAATCTCAGTCCAAATACACCGGGAAGGTAACAAAGGCCCCAACTGGCGTAGTCTACCATTTGCTGCCAACGTTACCCACATCTCCTTTGGGAGAAATGACCTTTTGCGAAGGAAACTGTTGGCAAGCAGTTTGGTTTCTCTCCCACCGTTCCTGTAAACCACCTGCAATTCTTCATCCTGAAGGAGGCACGTTTATCAGCTCAGCTGTGTTTGCAGCCAAACAGAAAGCTCTGGGGCCAGATGGGAAAATCTTTCCCGTGGGAATGATTCAGATTTCCACAGTGTTTCAGAGACATTTTCCAGCAGCCTACAGCTAAAGGCAGCTCTTCCAGGCTCCCATGGGGTTTATGAGCATGGGAAGAGGGCTTTTATAATGGGAAAGAGTAGTTGCTGATGTGTGCTTGGTCCTCTAGTCCCCCCAGCCATGTCACTGGCTACCCTTACCACTGCTGGGCAAGGTTCGAGCTCACACCACTGTCTGGTTCAAAGGCACTACAGTCTATGGTCAGCTAGGGAGTGGGCATTCAAAAGAGATAACAGGACTAGGACTGGGGATGGAGGTTATTTTGATAGCATTCCTATGTAGCAGTCCAGGAAGCCCAGGACTTATGGACACCAGTTCGTGATCCATTCAGATTCATCTTTCTAGAGCCTTCTGTATCTGCATCAACTACCCAGTCCAAGGAATTTCCTGAATATCAGCCTTGCTTACAGTGCTTGGAAACCAGACAATATTCTGAAGGATTCTTCAAAAGAACAACAAACAAACAAAACAAAATAAAACAATAACAAAACCACGAATGGTCGTGTGGTTTCCCACAGAGCCACCCCTTAAGAAAGAACAGTCCAGGAGAGATACCTGGAGTCACTACGGAGTGTCTCAGCCTGGGCAGCCTTGCTCTGCCATCCCACACTCCACCCTGTCTGGGGTCTGCTGGGGTTCAGGAAGGATGCTCACAGGCTCCTGGTCAGCTGCTGGTGGGGAGGCAGACCAGGGACAGTGTGAACGCCTATGACCAGAGAACCTCATCCTCTGAGAACTGCCTGAACTTCGATTCTGAAAAGCAGATCAGGCTGCATCCAGTACTCCTGGAAACTCACAGCAGGACACTTGCCTTCTGACCAGGAGGACATTTCTGGGCAGACACAGGAGTAGCCTGCTGTCGCTATGCTTGTTACTCATAATCTCTGTGGCCTAAAACTTCATCTATTGATGTCTTGGCCTCAGAAATGGGCCACTTAAACATCCAGATAAGTTTACAGATAGTGTTGGCCCAAGCTTCTGAGTGAACTACACTTCCAAGGGGCCCCTGGGGTTTAGTGATGTCATGCACCTGGGCAGAATCCCTGCTCCCCTGAGGGCTAAATGAAACCATATGCATGGCTCCCATCCATGCACAGGCCATTTTCTCTCCTGGTCTATTGTAAGGTATTTCCATGCCAACCTTGGGACTTTTATGTGATGATGAAGGCATGGACAAAGATACCCTGGAACTCGGTAGCATGTTGAATATGCCTATAACTGGGTTACCTAAGCCCTGCTCTTAGTTGAGGGGTCAGCAATCAACACCTAAAGCTGTTGGCCTTTTTCTAGTTAGGAATCTAGCCAATGCTGCAGTCAGCCAGCCCTGCAATTGTTCACAGTGTCCCACAATGTTCTGGCAAGAAAAAAGAGTGTCATCCAAAGGGCTCAGACAGACAGGGGCTATGGAGGCTACATAGAGCAAGGCTGATTGTTGCTCTCACGCTGTCATTGTCTCCTGAATGGGCATCCACCATTGTAGTTGCTGGAAAGAACCAGGCTAAACTCCACCTGAGCAGAGGCTGGGCCACTTGGCTAGGTTTAGAGAAGGATGTTTGCCCAGAATGTGCCTGGTAGATAGACTAAGAAAAAAGAGGAGAGTGGACCCGACATTTCTGACTTGGTGATTGCCTTGCTCTGGGTGTAGAGAAGGCTTAAGACAAGAAGGAGGCAACCTGGGTTTCTGGGAAAGTGCCAGTATTACAGTTGCCAGGACCACAGCTACCAGCCGTGGTAGCAGATATCTGCTCTCATGCCCTAATAGGATGTCAAAGCTGCAGTGATATGGAGCCAGGCTGATTTGGCCAGGATTGTGCCAGGACAGGAAGTGAGGTATTTATTCAGTGTTCTAGATCTCTAAAGTCATCAGAGACCATTTGGTACTCCTCTGTGGAGCTGCAAATCACATTAGTGTCTGGCCCACCCACCCTGACTAGCTATGGTTGTAGAAGGATATATATAGAGAGAGGAGGAATATTTCTAAGGTAGCCCCCTGCCCTAAGAATCACCCGGTTGTTGCTGCTCAAGGCTGGATACAGCAAAGAAGAGAAGAAAATCTAGGAGGGAGAGGGGGATAAAGAAAGATGATAAGAGGAACAGACGTGGAGATGCTGTGAAGAACCAAGGAGAGCCGGGGCTGGCAGAGAGATGGGGGTTTACAAGCTTGGATTCTGAATCCCACCTGTACAGAGGCCAGGCAGCAGTTGTGAAGTAGCTTGCCTCTGAACACCTGAGCTGCAAAATGGGAGTCACTGTAATCACAGAACTCGGTGAGAGGTGAGAGTCACAGGTAGCTAATAGTAACTAATGAATGACTCAGTGAGCTAACCCTATGCCAGACACCTAATTGCCCACAGGAAGAAATTAATAGTGTTTTGTTTTGACATTGTTTTCAAATTTTCAGTTATTGAAAAGGAAGCCACAGTCAACCATGACCTCAATAGCAAGCAGCTGGAGGCAGGTAAGGAAGCTGTGAAGGAGTAAAAATTAATAAGCAGGATCATGCAGGCAAGTGAGGTGGGGGAGATTTTGCCACCTCACTGGCTGACCTCTGTTTGCATTTTCTGTATCATCAAAATGTATGTGTGTGTGGTGTATGTGATGTGCATGTGTGTATATGTCTCTGTCTCTGTCTCTGTGTGCATCTGGGTCTATGTTTCTATCTGTGTGTGTTGATAGCATGTTAAACAGATATGCACACCTTTCTTAAGGATTTATTCATTTATTATACATGTCTAAGTGTTTTGCCTGAATAAAGGTAAGTGCACCAAGCAGGTGCCTTTTGCCCACGGAAGTCAGAAGAGGTCATCAAATCCCCCCTGGAACTTGTAGGCAGAGGCTACTTGTTAGTTTCCTGGCTGTCCAGACCCAAAATAACGACACAGAAACTGTATGATTACAACACTGCTTGGCCTATTAGCTCATGCTTCATATTGGCTAGCTCTTAAATCTTATATTAACCTATTTCTACTAATCTGTGTATAGCCGTGTGGTTATGGCCTACCCAGTAAGGTTCCATCTGGCATCCATTGTCTGTCTCCTGTGGTGACTACATGGCTTCTCTCTGACTCCGCTTAGTCTCTCATCCTTGGTATGGGGGGGGGGTCTTCTGTCTATATATTACTTTCATGGTTAAATAGAGACTGCCTTGGCTTTTTGATAGGGCAGAAAATTAGGTGGGTGGAGTAGACAGAACAGAATTCTGGGAGAAAGAAAGCAGAGTCAGAGAGAGCCGCCATGGAACCAGCCACCAGGTCAGACATGTTGAATCTTTCCCAGTAAGCCATGACATCATAGTGACATATAGATGATTAGAAATGGGTTGAATCGAGATGTGAGAGTTAGCCAGTAAGAGGCTAGAACTAATGGTCCAGGCAGTGTTTAAATGAATACAATTTGTGCGTTGTTATTTCAGGGTATAAGCTAGCCAGGCAGCCTGGAGCTGGGTGGCGGGAAGCAGCCCGCCGCTCCATTTACTACACATCCTCTATCTGCTTGGAATTCCCACCTTGCCCTAGTCTGTGCTGCAATTTTCCCAAAGCAGCTTCTTTATTAACCAATGGTCCTCACAGCATACAGAGGGAATCCCATATCAGGAACTGGAGTTATAGGCGATAGTAAGCCACCATGAGGGTGCTAGTAGTCAAACCCTGACTTCTACCACTGAGCCATCACTCCAGTCCCTAGCATACACTTTTCAATGCCCGACTTATGAATACTTCCCTGGACAGATGGTTGGAGGGAATGGGATCCAAATCTCCTGGTATAATACTAAACCCCTAGGCACTACACGAGGCTAACTTCCTCTCATTCCCCTCTGTAGTGGAGAGAGACCTGGGCTGCTATAGTGGTTAATAGACCCAATACCTTGAATCTATTTCATTGGGAATGGTCATTGTGTCTCAGAGATATTTTGCATCCCTTAGCTTATGCCAGGATACCAGCTTCCCACTCCTTCTGTACCCAAAGTTACTCTCTCAAAGGCGTAATCTTGGAGAGAGTTCCAGTTCCTTTGGGCCAGTATGTGTGCTGCCAAATAGCCTGACTGTGATCAGGAAAACATAACTGCTCAAGCCACTCTGAGGCCAGCAGAAAAAGGTGTATATGGCAGAGAAGAATGGGACAAGTCAGGGATACGAAGGCACTCACCGGGACACACTGGGCCAGGGAGCCCAGGCTTAGCCTCTTGCCATTCCAAAGTGGAGACTCAGAACTCTCCAGGAAAAACTGAGGTCTCTGAATTATCATTGCCTTCTGCCAGCTGTGTGTACATTTGCCATCTCCTTACCTCATGTTCAGTTTTCCGGCAGGAGAAGGGCTCTTGCTGCTCACTGATAAAATCTCACTAGAATCATTTACAGTCAAGAGTTTTATGAAATGCCATTGTATACATGTCTCAACAAGACAGGGGGCATCACAGAAAGGGGTGGCAGGGACGCTGCTGTGTATATAGACTGTAGACAAAGACATATAGTGTTGGGGAAAGCCTGTGAATGTGTGGGGTCAAGATCACTCGCTGAACAAACTCTGAGCCTTGAACTTTGCAAGAGCATCTGGACTTAATTAGAAAGAACAGAAAAGCAGAGAACGATCTCGCTATCTAATACTCCTCCAGGCCACTTTGACTCAGAAGTTCACCCCTCCAACAGGTGAATCTTTTCAACCTTTTTACAAAACCTTATTAATACCAGTGCGTTAGGCTAAAAATGCCCTCAGGGAAAGGCTAACCCAGTCGAAAGCCTGTGAGTGCTTAAAGGTTTCCAGCTTCTAAGAACACATAAACAAAGCAAGAAACCATATAACGAGAGAATACCACTTTCTACCAAATGGGCAGGGCTTAAAAATCAATACAGATTTCACCAGAGCTACGATCCTGCTGGAGATACGACTAACAGACTCCATAGTGCAATCAAGAGTTCAGAGCGAGTGTGTGCCTTTGTGGTGGCAGAAAGCAGGGTTTGGTGCACAAATGAAGCCTGAGGACCCTGGCCAGCAGCCTCTACGGTGATGTTCTTGAGAAAACTCCCCAAGGATAGCAACCTTTGAAATGCCTAAAAGCAAGAATTTATGCAAAATCGGGGCTGCAAGGAAACAGAAGCCTGACTAGCCAACTTTATTCTCATCTCAGAAGAACCGTTCCCATGGCATGGCTTCCTGGTTTATACATGCTTTCTCTTTGATGAGAAAGCCTTCAGCCGTATGGTCTAGACAGACTTCAAAGCTCCGAGAAGGACCAAGAAGGCTGACTCCTAGGTTAAACCTGGCAGGTTTTAGTGTTTACTACTTAGACCATAATCCAGGTATCATTCAGGTGACATGCATGCCAGGATAGTTTCTCAAGTACTCATGTGATCTGCTCAGAGGGCTCCACAAACCTGACTTCCTTGATTCCTGTGGCCACAGCAGAGCGGGCATTGTAGCCAACAATGTGGCTGACACTTCAGGAAGTGCCAAGCATGCAAATAAGCTGCTGTCACTTATGTAGCTTGCAGTATACGCTAAAATCAATAAAACTCCATATACATATAGCTCACAATGCATCCCAATGAGCATCTTCTTTGCTTGCAGCACTGACTTCTGGGAGAGCCTGTCTGGCAATCATCACTCAGCCCTGTCTCCAAGCTATCTTGATTCTCTGCCTGGTGGCAGAAGAAAGGATCTTCACTGCAGCCATCCCTCAGCTGCTGCCTGCACCCCTACCAGCTCACTTTGGTCCCTGAAGCTTTGCTTGCAGGACACGTTGGTGATTTACTGATTCTCCATCTCCAGAAGATAGCAATGCCTCCTTCACATAGAATGACCCAACCCTCAGCCTCTACATGCTGCCTTTCTGCTCCCCCATTCTGCTAGCGTGTGTCCCTGGTCACCTCTTCTTCCTCCAGGGAGTCACTCTGCAGACTATACATGCTGGTCTGTGTTTGTAGCCATCTCTTCTTCCTCCAGGCCAATGTCCTCTAGGTTCAGTTCTGTTCTGCTGGATCTTTATCAAGGAGTCACTGTCATCTCTAACCAAGAGACTCCAGGGCTCTCTGTGGCCCTGACCTCTCTCTTGAGTCACCTGGCACCTCAAAGTCACTTCCTACAGCTTCAATCTCTTCAGGTAACAAAGAACAGGCTCTGATTGTTGAGCTTGCTTCCCTTGACAATGGCATGCAGCAAACATGGTATTTAGGTTAAAAGTGCTCTGCATTTGGGACATGCAGCTCACTGGAAATATATGCTTAAAAACCTGGCAATTGGAAAGATACATAGTTTACTGACAATTTTTCAGATACTAAGACCCTTTGGTTCTTTTTTGAACTTTTTTTTAAAAAAAAAAACTTATGCATGTGGATGTTTGGCTTACGTCTATGTGTGCACATTGCATGCTTGCCTGATGCCTAAAGAGAGTGTCTGACCTCTTGAAACTGGAATTCCAGACAGTTGTGAGCCACCATGTGGGTGATGGGAATCGAACTGGACTCTCTGCAAAAGCAGCCAGCACCCTTCACAATTGAGCCAGTTCTCTAGGCTGTTGGTGCTTTGATGGAGAACACTCTAAACAAGTTTTCTTTGCAGTAATTTGGTCTAGTCCTGATCTACTGTTTGTTACCAAAGGAAAGTCCTTAAAATCACATGTTTATAGGCTTGAGGATACACTACTGTGTGTATAGTACCCACTTCGAGCTCTCCTTCTTTGGCAGTACTCAAGAGACATCGCATGAGAAGCTTCCGAGCGTCTCACCACAGAACACGTCTGATCTAGAGTGAACCCAGGGAATTGGAGACACGAGTATAAATGGCTCCTTAGGAATGGTCTGAGTAGGTATCCGCTTCCAGCCAAGAGGCACTTGTGTTGACACAGGGATGCACTCACCAGTTCTCAGGCATCTCTGCTGAGCCAGGTAATCACATCAGCACTGAGCGGAATATCGACATTGTGTATTCAATGGTCTGAAAAAGCAGAAAAATTCCATGCTTGATAAATGGCTGTGATTGCATCTATAGATGTCTTCCAGGAAGCTTCAGCTGACACGGTTGTTTTTAAATATGAAACTGAACAAAAATTCAGTTTCCTCCAGAAATGGAAGGTTTGAGTTTCACGACAGATACAAAATATACTTCCCCAAGAGCAAAGCATTTGCAAAAAAGGGCAGGGCCCCTTCAACTGAGAAGTCATCACCACAATGTGGAACATTAGGTGCACTGGTACTCTGGGCATCTTCCCACCCCCAGCAACCACAGTCATTAGTCTGATGAATGTCAAGTACTAATCTAGAACTAATGAGATTTAATTTTATGAATTGTTTTCATAAATACTAGAAAACATCTTGAGAGAGATACACTGTGTTATACCTCCGCTTACATGATGGATACATGCAAATGTCCCTGCTCCCTCTCCTGAATAATTCATCCCCACCATTTTATTTACATAGGAAAATGATGCTTGATTCACTTGGCAGATTTTTAAGCCACAGTTTCTATTGGCGAACTAAGCATCCAGCCCACAGGCACAGGGCAGCAGGGGGTTCTCTGTACAGAGCTAGCTGCCTTTATCTCCCTGGGTTCCCTGATTGTTTAGAAAACAAATACTTGTTTGATCCATTCCATTTTTTAAAAAAAAATCTTAGCTCTATAATGGCACTTGCAAATTTTCTTTGAAAAAAAAAAAAAAACAATCACACAAACAAAAAGATCTCTCTCTGGCTGTTTCATCCTGTGCAGGGGTGGCCTCTGCTTGCCACTTGCGCTTGCTTTTTTCAAAGAGCTTTTCATTCTCCAATTCTTGCTGGTTGCTTGAGAAAATAAGTAAGAGAACAGGAAGTTGAACTAGGGAAGAATCTTCTGAGGATGCATACTGGGCATTTAGGTGGCACCCCCACCCTGTCATTGCTATTGGCCATTCAGAGTGCACTCAGGGATGACAACAGTTGACAAAGTATGGAGGGAAACGACCCTGATGCTTAGTCCTGAGACTGGTGTCCTTAGGGATACTCTGAGTTCTCTCTCATCCAAGCTGCTTTAACTCTTCTATCATATCATCAAACCTGCCCAACAACTGTGTGTTCCCACTCTAGAATTCTTCCAGAAGAGATTTCCAGAGGTTTGCACGCTGTTGGGTGATTGTATTGGACAGGGATTTTTGAGGCTAAGCTTCCTTTTGGATGGCCTCAGCTGGTTTATCCCACTGGATATGGCACCTTCCACCCTTGGTTTCGTATTCCCTGGGTCGCCATCCTCAGGCAGAGGACACACTTGAAACTGGGAGATCGATCTGGTTTCAAAGTCTTCCTAGAGGTCAGTCCTCTGCATTCCCTTTGTCCATTTCCTCTTCCCCAGAACTCAGGTCTTCTGGCTTCCACTTCCTCAACCTGTACTCTCCCTGCTTGTATGCCTTCTCCTGCTGACTGTTAGCCAGGGTAGATGTTGGTGTCCTCTTCCCTGGGGGCCCAGGGAACAGCTGCATGAAAACGTCTTTGTTTTGCTTTCTAGTTGGGTCTCACATACATGGAGGTAAGAGCCTCTGGTAGTGAGAGGGCAACCGACTGGGATGTCCTCTGTGCTTCAAGACTCTTTTGCCTTTAGTTCTTCCTTACTCTACAGTGGAAGCCCCAGCACTCTCTTTGCCCTGTACACTTATGACTTGTGGCAACCTGGGAGTACTAAGCGCTAATACTTAAAAAAACAAAAATAAAAAAAAAACAAGAGCACAAAGCATAGCAACAAGGGCTATCTGTCTCTGCTGTCCTTCCCCCTCAGATGCCTTTCCTCCTTACTTCCTACAACTGCCTCTCCCAAGGCAAAGGCCGCAGGTGGATCCTCTGGTAGAGGACCATGCTTATCTTTAGTCTCCCCTGAGTGCCTGGATACACTTCCAAAGTGACCTAAACAGTGTCCCTATGAGTGGAAGATGGGCCACTCCTCCACCCAGATGCCACCTGTAAGACCTACTCTGCTCCAGTGTGCCCTGAAGAGTGGGGTCACGTGCATCTTGGCTAGACAGTGCATCTGTCTGATCTCTTTCTGGGTCTCACCAACCTTCTCCCAGCTAGCTTCCCTCAGACATCTGGCTGTGTTCTATTGAGTAGAAAATCTTATCCCAGATCTCTTCTTGGAGAACTCGGGCCAAGTTGTAACGGAAAGCTCCCTTTCCTCCCTGGTATCCAAGCCCATAGACACAATGTGCTCTATACAATGCAAAGAAATTCATTATGAATACTCAGGAGGAGGCCGACCTGTTCACGGGGGTAAGATTCTCCTCACTTTCCCTCAGAAATCATAGTGCACTGGATCTCCCTTTCTGGGTTCATCTTCCTGTGGTCCTCTAGAAAAGCCTGTAGGTGGTGGGGAGAAGGATTCAGACCCACAATATGAGTGATAATTTAATGACATCAGGGCTTTTAAGGATGCGGATCTTTAGATCACACATGCAGGAAAACTCCCTGGTGCCTCAGTGTTTGAGACTGAAGGAATAACCCACCTACATCTTCAGCAGTGCCTAACCTCAAAGATACATCAGGCAGTCAGGAGATAACGCCCCCAAAGTGCACCTGCAGCTCTCCATGGTTACCACAATTCTAACTCCTTGCTGGCCTGCTAACAGTTTCAGTCACTGGTGTGTGTGCGTGCGCGCGCGTGTGTGTGTGTGTGTCCCCGTTCGTGTTTGTCTAATAAGCATCTTTGCAATACCTCCTATGTTCTTGAAGCACCTTGGTCATTATAATAAATATTAACTCCTTTGACTTTTGTAAGAAATTATTTTACCTCACCTCTTCCAGATAGGGCAGGGCATGAGACTGAATGAAACACATTGGTCACTTTGGGGACTACACTCGGGACCTTGAGAGTGAGGCCTGGGATTCTGACCCATTGATTACTCCTCAGCTCAATTGCTTTCCTTGAAATTGATCTAAGGAACATTTTTTTTTTTTTGCATTTGACTTCTCTGTTGGAAGCATACATCACTTTAGAGTCATGCAATATTAATACTGTGTGGGAGACTGCCAATTTCACCTCTTATCTCTTTAACTTCCTTTAGCCAAGATGGCTGTTTGCAGTCACTCAGCAGCCTGGCTTTTTATTTCTGCCCTTTAAGGATTCCAAGAAAATCCTCAGATTTCACAAATCAAAACACGAAAAGTCTTTATAAACATCAGTGTTTTTTAATAGCTTCTAAAAGAGAGTTCACTCTCTGAGAAGGAAGACATCAACAGAGAATAATTCTACTTACAACACTGTGACTTCAAAATCATCCCAGAACAGGCGGAGACATATTTGTATGAACTAATTAACTCTTCCTCAAGCAACTTCACCACGTAGTCTGGGGAGCAGCCCTGGAGGAACATGCTGTATCTTATCCTAATGACAAGATTTGGGGGCACAGACAGAAGTGATCTGCTAGCTAGCGTGGCCGAACCCATGATGCAATCTTATCAAGATCGTTAGTCAGCATTTATAAAAATCCCAAAAACCATGGTATGGACCATAATCAATCTCTTTATTTAGACTCACCCAAGCCCATGCATTTGAAGGAAAAGACCGGATATGAAATGTTGCCCGGTTAAGACGAGTATGGAGAGTAGGTATTATCCTCACCTGCTCCACTCATGGTCCACCAGGGGACCAATGACTGCTCCATTTGGAGGTCTCTACTCAGAGGCCTGAGGAGCAGCTGTGGAAGAATGCTCAGGGCCAGAGCTTGCAGTTTTATCTAAGTCAGCTCAGTGTCGGGTGAGATGACAGGGCCAGTGCCCAGTGGTTCTGCGGTGTCAGCCGATGCTTTCTGTGGCCTTCGGTACCCGTCATTCTCCACTCACAGCCAGACGCTCACTCTGCTACTTGCAGAGAAGAAATTCCATTAAATATCCCGGTGCAGAAAATCTAGCTTCAGTATCTTGAGGAAAAAGTATTCTGGTTGTGTGCCCTTAATGAATATGTAGGCAGCATCAGAAAGCGTGTTATTGGAGCATTAAGTATATTTCCTGGGGGACTATACACGCATATTTGTAATGTTTGTCAATTTTTGTTGTATATATTTTTCTAACATGAACAACTTCAGCCTACTATCCTGGCATCACTGGATATGGAGCTGGGGAAAGACACAGAGAGTAGATTGTCACATGCTGGTACAAGGCTCCATCTCATCACAGGAAATATCTGCTCTTTTGTGGTTGTTAGGCGATGATGTCATGGAAACTTGCAGGTACTTGTGATGGTGGAATCCAGACCAGATTGCTTCTGGGGCCACAGCATCTGCAACAGCCTCTTTTCTCCCATGGATACTGGCAGGTACCCTCCTGAGAACATTACCTGGGAACCTCTAGCTAACAGGCTTCTATGTACAGGAATTTCTTACCTGGGAAAGTGAGTCTATAGCAAAAGGAATTTGGACAGACACACATCCTGATCCCCAACCCCTTCACTGTGCCCAGCATGGCAATCAGAGAGAGACTGGCTGCAGGTTTGTGCTGTGAAACATAGCTCCCTCCCCACAGAGTTTCCAGAAGGATCTTGGACCCTACCACATGGGCCTGATCCATTTCAAAGCCCTTGGCATGCTTCCTGTTTGTCTGTTTGTCCATCCATGATGTTAATAAGTCTCCTAATAGACTTCTTACCCTTAACAATCCTTCTCAGTGTGTCTCTTGAACCTGTATCCAAGACCCATCAGTACTGGCTCTTGAGGGGTTTCTGGTCCACCTAGGAGCTCTGAATGTGAAGAGCTTGCTGCTTCAGTTTGGCAACTTGAAGCTTATTAGAGAAGACTTCCCCTATGAGATCACAGAAAGCATATCTGAAGACGTGTGAGTAGAAAGGGAACGCATCCCGTCCCTGCCATTGTAAGAAACTATCTGCCAACTTCAAGTACGAATGAAAGCAATTTCACTTTCTCTCAGCCCTAGAGACTGGAAATCCCAAGATCTAGGCTCCAGCAGAGTCAGAGCCCAGTGAGGGACTGATCTTGGCTTCCAAGATGGCAGGCATCTGTGTCCTCACATGGAGGAGTGGAAGGATGAAAGGGGATCCCTCATCCCTTCCCCATCCCTCTATTACAGGCTAGCCCCAAAGCCCTTGGTCCCTCCTGAAGGCAAGCTTTATCATTATCATGTATTGGGATTCATTTTAAGCATAAATTTCAGATAGGACACAGGCAAGCAAGAACATGTGTGTTCTGCTAAGTCTATTTTTCAAAGAGATGTGAGGATGCTGTAAAGGTTAACAAATTTAAAGAAGTTAAGGAAGCATTTGTCTTTTATTGTTGGGTATAACAGATTGAACCGAGGGCACCACACATGTCAGCAAGCACTAAACCACTGAGTTGCAGCCCCAATCCTCTTTTGCATTTATTTTGAGACAAGGTATCACTAAGTTGTCCACACTGGCTCAGGCAGGCCTTGAACTTGTTATTCTCCTGCCTCAGTCTCTTTAAGAGCTATTATAACAGGACTGTGCCACCATGCTTAGGAAAAAAAAAAAACTTGATCTTAATCCTTTGAAGTCACCCACCTAATAAGTAGAAATAAAATGCATAATTTTTAAATCAGCACAAAAAAGTTTAATCTATCCAATGAGAAGTAATAAAAGGTAAGAGAAATATGATAAATAAAACTCACCAGATAGGAAAGAGAAATAGTCACAAGCACGGTTACATTAACGGTAAGTATGTTAAATTTCTCCATCATAAAGCAGGCTCCAGATTAAGAAAAAGAGCTTTGAGAAATGAGAAACAATTTAGAACAAAAGTGAATAAAGGCTAGAGCAAATATGGAAAAATAATGTTTAAACATGAACTCTAAGAAAGTGGCGCCGTACTTCTCGTGATGAGCACACCATGATTTAGGATAAAGCCACGATGGTTGACAAGGGAAGCTATACATCCATAAAAAGAGAAGCAGAAGTCGAAGCCAGAACAATCATGAATATGCACGCCATTAAAATATACAGCCTGTACTTGTGTAGAGGAGCCCTGGTTGGCCATGGGCTGATCGCCGCTGCAGCCATCACTCGTCAGAAAAGAGGAGTTATTGAAAGGGAGCGCACTGCGTTCCACTCAGACATCTAGGAAGAGAGCAGACGAACACTGTGGGAAGGCAGAGAAAGCAGGGTTCCGTATAAGGCAGCCAAGAATGAAGCCTACGACCTACAGCGATGAAGATAAGTGAAATCGGCTGCTGTTTCTCGGCTCCATTAATGGATAAAGTCCCTCAATAACTATGTCCTGCTTCTAAAAGCTCGAGCGCTGGAATATGACTTCAGTTTAGCTGAGCAGCCAGGAGGTGATTTGCCTTCAAGGACGTGGGGTCTGTGGCATTATGCTTTCTACTTTGTACACATTTAAAAACACAAAACAAAATAAAAAGTTTAAAGTGACTGTATGTCGGCTACTTTTCCATTGCTTTGATAAAATACTGCAACCGAAAGCAACCTGTAGAAGAGCTGGTTTGGACTTGGCTTCCAGAGGGTAAGAGTCCATAATGACAGCAAAGGCAAGGAGCAGGCAGCAGGAGGGAATAGCGCTGGCTGATCACATTTCATCTGCCTGCAGGAAGCAGAGAGAGGAAGATGGGAAGGGAGAGAGGAGGGACAAAAAGGGAGGAAGTGGGGTGAGGCCGCAGGTCCTAAAAGTCCACCCCAAGGGTTGTACTTCCTCCAGCAATCCTACACTTCATAAGGTCTAAGACTCCCCCAAACAGCAACACCAATTGGGGACCAAGTTCTCAAATACATGAGGCTGTGGGGGACATTTTTCATTCAATCCACTACAAATTATTTCTTTGAAATAATATCATAGGTAAGCTTCTGACATCATCACATGGCAAAATAAAGAAAAAGCCAAACCAGAGAAGAAAAGAACTACAAAAGACAATAAACTGTTCAATTGCACTATTTCAGGGGAATTTGCATTTTTTAAAGAATTTAACTAATAGATTTATAATTTATGTAGAAAATATTGTTCAAAAATAGCTGAGAAAACTGGGAAAAAAAGAGGAAACAAAAAGCTAGGAATGGTGGTTCATGCCTGTCATCTCAGCACTAGAGATGGATCGTGGTGGTAGGAGGAGCAGCCTGGGCTACACAGTAAGTGCCAAGACAGCATGGTTTACACATAAGACCTTGTCTCAGAAGGAGGAGGAAGGGGATAAGGGGCAGGAGGAAGATAAAAAGGAGGAGGAAGGGGATGAGGAAGAGGAGGAAGGGGAGGATGAGGAGGAAGGAGAGGAAGAGGAGGATGGTGAAGAGGAGGAGGAGGAAGGGGATGAGGAGTAGAAGGATAAAGAGGAGGAGAAAGGGGATGAGGAGCAGGAGGAGGAAAAAGAGAACAGGCTATAGCAACTGCCTTTCCAGTCACACTGGTCTTCCACTGAGGGAAAATTCCCTCTTAAGGACAGAAACAAGCTAGACGTACAAAGGGAAACGGGATCTTCCTTAAGAATACAATATTACTGGAAAAAGTAAAAGATATAGATTTATAATGCAATATGCTATAGATAAGTTAAATATGTACATATATCAAAATTAAGCTTCCTAACAGTTTTATATAGGGTGGGCAAAGGCTACAAGTCTGTTTCCCAGCACCCACAAGTCTGGGACTGACAGATCATGGATTTGCTGTCAGCCTGAGCTTCATTTCAAGATCTTGTTTCAGATAAAGCAAGCAAACAGAAAACTTAAAGAACTCATATAAGTCTAAAGACAGGCATTTCATAGCTTGGAACATTCCCTTTGGAGAAGAGAGTACAAGGGATGGAAGAGGGAAAATCTGAAACACCATAAAGAGAAATTCAATGTAAAACATAAAACAAGTGCTTCTGTAATGGCTCAATGATGCCAGTGCGAGAGCTTTTCATTTGTGTAGGTGAGGGCAAGAACCTAACACAGGTAGAAACAAATACTTAAAACCAGGCTGCAGCATAGCATGGTTTTTTAGAGTAACTAAGCCAGTATGTGATTGTAGTGATTGATTCCAATAGCCCAGGGGAGCAACTGTGAGGCTCTGACTGTATGCACTGAAGCAACTGTGAGGCTCTGACTGTATCACAGAAGCAACTGGGAGGCTCTGACTGTATCACAGAAGCAACTGGGAGGCTCAGACTGTATCACGGAAGCAACTGTGCGGCTCTGACTGTATGCACTGAAGCAACTGGGAGGTTCTAGCTGTAGGCAGCTTAGCAAAGATATTGAAGGAGAGAGACATTCAGTTCACTTGCTGAAATCCTCAATGGTACATGGCTTATGGAACATGGGACTCAAGAGCAGTAAAGGAAATCAGAAGCTGTGCCAAGGACAATTTGAGTGAGGAGGTGATAGGCCAGGCACTAGAAGGATAGAAGGAGACCTTGGAGGGCTAGGGGGTTCGGCTCTGCACATGTGAGTTTTGGGGTCTGTGGGCTTCTCCAAGCAAGAGATAAGAAGGAATTGGCAGTAAGGAAATGGCAGTAGTTCAGGAATGCATGTGGGAAAGCATCCTCTTCCGGGGAAGTCCAAAGTTTCTCTGACCATTGTGCCTGTGAATCAGAACAGAGTGGTTTGGTCCAGGTGCTCTAAGAATCTCTGGTGACTTCTACACAGAAAAGGCGCACGGCTGCCATGGTAGTGATAGGCCTGCATCTATTTTTTCTGACAAAGGATGGGATGGGCGAAACCAGAGAGATAAGAAAACAGAAGGAAAAGGAAATGGGCCCTGAAAGGACTTGAAACACCTCTCCGCTCTTAATGAAAATCTCTGTCTAGGCTGCAGGTGTTGGGTAAATATTCGCCAAGTATCTTATGAAGCACAGTGTCTTTATAAAGACTTAAATGCTTGTAGCTGGAGAGATATTGCTTCTGTCTATCACAGTGGAAACCTGTCCAACAGAATCTCTCACCCGTCAGATGCATGGAGCTGAAGCCTCTCCTGGCTGCTCTGACGATCAGCATTGGAGGGGCCACCGCTCTGAGAGTGATTTGTGTGGACAGCCAGCATTTAATGAGGACGCGAGAGTTGCGAATCTTCCATGGCGTGTGCGCTAAATCACTGGTTTTCACATCCTCCTCAGAAAAGTCGTTTGTTCTATAATTATGTAATCCCCATATATATGTCATGGAAAGGCAGCGGGTTTACTATGTCAAATTAAATTTTATTAGAGCAAGGAACTTCCACAAGCCACCCCAATGATCACTTCTATGTCTTTATTCTCTGTGCACAGCCCATACAAAGAGCCTCTCACAGCGCAGGGTTTCAGTGAAGTAGTGGAAATTTCACGGTGATACAACAGAGAAGGGCATCATTGGGTAGAACTGGATTTCAGAACTGGGTATGCCACTGTCTACCCAAAGCTCTTCCACCACTAAATACTGAAGAGTTCATCCCATACACCCTACAAGGCAGAAGGGCAACTGTTTTTATTTTCATGTTGTTGTGGATGGGGAATCATGGCCAAGGACCTAAGCCTGAGCATCAGTATTATATCAGCCCGGTGGAGCACACAGAATGTAAGTCATTTGCTACATCAAAAACATCTTGGATATTTTGCAAAGAGCAAAGTAACACGTCCAGATCTGTGCTCCATCTCTGTTCTGGGTCTAGATGCTCTGACTCAGGGTTTTTTTTTTTGTTTTGTTTTTTTTTTTTTTTTTTTTTTTTGACCTCATCTTGCTATGAAAGTGGCATGCTCAACCATACTTTGAATTTTGAATTGTGATCTTTTTCTAGTAGAATGGTATGTGGCATGATTCTTGCTGTGAGCCAGTCCCAGTATCATGAGTGGAATAAGTTGAAGCACCTCATTGTATACTGAAGAGATAAGATGCACAGAGTCTTGCAGAGATAGGATGCTCAGGGTCGTGCTGAGATAGGATGCTCAGGGTCCTGCAGAGATAGGATGCACAGAGTCGTGCTGAGATAGGATGCTCAGGGTCCTGCGGAGATAGGATGCTCAGGGTCCTGCAGAGATAGGATGCTCAGGTACTGAGGAGATAGGATGCTCAGGGTCCTGCAGAGATAGGATGCACAGAGTCGTGCTGAGATAGGATGCTCAGGGTCCTGCGGAGATAGGATGCACAGAGTCGTGCTGAGATAGGATGCTCAGGGTCCTGCGGAGATAGGATGCTCAGGGTCCTGCAGAGATAGGATGCTCAGGTACTGAGGAGATAGGACGCTCAGGGTCCTGCAGAGATAGGATGCACAAGATCTTAAGGAGATAGGATGCATAATGTCCTGTTGAGAGAGAATGCACAGGGACCTAGTGAGATAGGCTGCACAGGGTCCTGCAGAGATAGGATTCACAGGGTCCTGTGGAGATAGCATGCCCAGGGTCCTGCGGAGATAGAATGTGCAGGGTCCTGCAAAGATAAGATGCTCGGGCTTCTGCAGAGATAGGGTGCACAGGAGCTTGGGTGGAGGAAGTATTGTTTCAATGTGTGATATTTTCAACTTATGACTGGTTCATCTAGATGATGAACCACTATAAATCAAGAAACGTGTGTTTTCTTTTCTTCAAAAATTAACCCCAATATTTTGAAAGTGAGAGTGCAGCTTGTTTCTAACATGTACTGATAAGGGTCTCCATCTTCTCTTTCCCGGAGCATACTTGACCTAACTGAAAGTACGTGTGGCCACAGAGAGGAGGAAAGAGGTGGGATCACAGGTGAACTAGACTGCTAGGTTCTCCTAAAAGAATCATAGGTAGTGAGCTGGGGACGTGTCGTAGTGATGTAGGCAGTAGCCCAGGTGAGGCGATGGTTGAGAGAATGATGAAGCACACCAGACAGTGAGCGACATTGCAGGCATCCAGTCACCAATCTGAAGAGAAATGATGCTCACAAAAAACCCGGCCTAGGTATCTCGGTGAGAGCCACTGGAGAGGTGACCTGTTGGAAACACACTGAGGTAGACTTGAGCCTCAGAGATGAGTCATTTCCAGAAGCACCTCCTAGAGGTAAGGGAGGGAAACATGCTAGGTTCTCTCCTATGCCCCTTTCCAGGCCTGCCTAGCTCCAGTGAGAACTAAGCCTTGCAGTAATGATAGGAATAAGCATAAAAGCAGACCCCCCCCCACCCCGGATCCAGCGAAGATCCTGACAACCCAGACAACCCAATGACAGATGTGGAAATAAAGCCACAGAACTCACCGGCACCCTGATTCAGCCTCCCCCCCCCAATCTGTGAGATTATTGTTTGAAATCACTAAGTCCTGAGGGGTTATGTCCCATGAGAATCGGATTGTTCAATGTCTCTCCAGGGTTCTCATGGTAGGAGCATGAATCATATTGTGGTAGGGACACTGTACAAAGCAAAAACCAGGATGTGGGGATTGGAACTCCCAGCCAGATGTGAGGAGCCACACACAGACAGGCCCATATTGTGCCTAGGAAGCTGGAAAACTGGTCATCGCAGAGCTAGATGAAGGGCCAAATAGTTTTTGGAAACACTTGCTTTCCTCTTGGAAAGGAGAGGGTTTTTTTTATATATACATACAGGTGTATCTTTATGATGTATTTCTCAAATTCCAGTACTAAAGAGTAAGAATTGGAAAGTAATGAGGAAGCAGGAAGGGAGCCATGTCCAGATCGCATGGGAGAGTCCCCTCCGTTATGCCCAGGCATCTCTGCCTCCACTCTTGTTTTCCTCTGGGCTAGTCACGACTTCCTGGCTATTTGCTCCATAAGACAGCCCTGACACTTTGACACCCTCATTCTCACCTGGAAGGGCACGGCTGCTCACTTACGACAGGCTTCCTCACATCTAATGGTGCTCTCCCTCTCATCCTCGCGTTCACGTTGTTGGGAAGACTGATTCTTCTTCGGAATCCTATTTCTCTGGAGAACGGACTGTGATCTTATTAAAAATGAGATTGTGAAAGTTCCCATAATTAAGAACAATGAGGTGCAAATTTGGGGCTGTCTCTGAAAACCTCTACACAGAGACCTCTGCTGAATCACAAATGGTTGAATGGGACTGTTTGGACAGGAAGCATCACCTGGGCTACCCACTTGTGACTGCCATGAGGTTTGCTTTGTGCTTCAGACAGTCCATTGGCTAGAGCTTCAAGCAGGTTCACGTTCCTAGCAGGCCGATTTTGCAAGTGATACCTCTTACACACGCAAGCAGTGTTCACTGACTGCCACCTCCAGAGTGATTTGCACACTTCTCAGAGTGAGGATGAAACACAGAGAAAGGACACCCTGAGCCGCACGGGCAGGTATGGGGTGAAGCAAGAATCAGCTGTCAGGGGTGCATGCCAGCATCAGCGAGGGCAAGAATGTATGTCTCACCGCAAAAGCAGCCCTAGCTGCAGTGATGGGAAGAGCAGTGATGGGGGCACTTGAAGGCGCTTTCTCCTACTGAGTGATTTTCTATTCTGAATCATTAGAATGTTTACTTTTGCCTCCAGAGTAGGTCAGCTCCACTGATACTACAAAAAAAATGAGGCTACATCCGATGCTCAGATAGGTAGTAGGGAGTCAGAAATAAACCTGTGGTGACGCTGGGCACAGCCTGCTGCTGCAGCCATGAGACCAGCATGTAATCTGGAACTGAGGTTGATCAGATCCACCCCAGGTAAGGCAGGTTCTTAGACCTGAGAGGCAGGGGAGGTCACAATTTCATGAGCGTGAGTCCTGAAGAAACTTCTGCAGGTTATCTGAGCAGTTTGCAGTGTGGGGTCTTTCCATGATGGCTGCTTTTTCATTCTTGATTTAAACAGAATCCTGAAAATTCGGCTTTATGTCTGTGAACTTGTGTCTGGGTTATTAAGTTACTCTGCCAGACACCATCACTCCCATTACCTTGCCAGCTGGCCCTGGAGTCTAACACCCCCCCCCCCAGACCATCTAGACATCCTGCTCCAGCCAGGTCAGATTTCCCTCAAGACCTGTATGCTCTGCACAAACCTGTGACTCACAAGGCACTGAGCAGGAAAGGGTATGGCCGACTGTGTTATCTTTGACACTCCCTCCTGAGAAGTGGGTCCTCCACCCTCTCCTTGCTCTGGGTGGGATCTGACACTGTAATGAACTTAGGATACATTACAATGACTAACGGACACCTCAGTAAACACATTTTTTATCTGTAACACACTGAGATATTATACCTTAAAGAATCGCCATCAACCTCAGGAATGGCCTGCAGAGAGAGAGAGAGAGAGAGAGAGAGAGAGAGAGAGAGAGAGAGAGAAGCCGGCCTGGGTTTTCCAGCTATCACAAGTTGGAGCCATCTTAGCTGCTCTGAATACAGCTGTGTCGTTTAAAGAAGAATTAAAGCCACAGACACTTGTACAGTCAAAAAAATCAAACCACCTCCAATCTCCCCAGCAGAGGCCCGGGTGTGCTGCGTCTGAATTATGGAATTACAGAATTGTATGTCTGGTAAAAGCTGTTACTTCACGTCAGTCAACTGTTTCCTTGTTTATTTCATGCACCAATAGCTAAGCAAAAAGTGTTGTGCATTAAAATGTGTGTCCTTACTTGTGGCTCTTCCATTCAGCCGGAATTATCTGGGCCATGCCATCAGCTGCCCACGAATCGTTCGGTTGGCACGGGGAAAAGAGAGGCAGGGGAGTAGAGGGAGAGGAAAGAATGGGGAAGAAATGTTGGATAGATAGATGGATGATGGGCGATAGAGAGATAATAGATAAATTGACAGATGATGATGATAATGATGACGAAGATAAACTATATATAGACAACAGATATAAGCAATTGATAAATGATTAATAAATGATTGACACTTATATCTTATTGACAGATATAAGTGACAGATAGAAGACAGATAATTGATAGGTGATACATAAATGAAAGAATGAATGATAGGTAATAGATAGATAGATAGATAGATAGATAGATAGATAGATAGATAGATGGATGGATGGATGGATGAATAGGTAGGTAGGTAGGTAGATAGATAGACAGACAGACAGACAGACAGACAGATAGATAGATAGATAGGCAGGCAGATACCCAATCTGCCAAGTTAATGAGAAGATAGACTTGAGAGCACTAAATAACTAAATACCAGGGCCTTCATGGTGTAAACAGAGATGCCCTGTCTCAGATTATAAAGTCAGGGTACCCAGAATTTAGGAGAGATTTGGCATGAGGGATTATTTATCTAATAAATAAAGAGAGAGAGAGAGAGAGAGAGAGAGAGAGAGAGAGAGAGAGAGAGAGAGAGAGAGAGAGAGTTAAAGAGGAGGGAGAGAGGGAGGGAATCCTGATTAATTCAAATCAGTACTAAACCAGATATAAGAAAAGCATTGTTTCCTGCTGCTGCCAGGGACCAGCAGTGTTGGACACACCTCACAGGTCTCTAAGTCCCAGGCAGAGGCATTTTATAACAGACTCCATAGACCTCCAAAGCATGCTTGCTTGCTGAATGGCTGGAGAAAGCAAACACAACACAGGAGCTTGCTCCCTCTTCACAAGGCCTCCCCCAGGGTTAACTGGTCTTCCTCAGATGTACTGCATAAAGACAGGTATTTAACATGGCACTGACTTCCTCCAGAGGAAGCATTCCAAGAGATGCCAGGTAAAAGAGGTCATTTCTCAGGGGAAAGGCTGGCTTCTACTGGTCCATCTTGCCAAGTCAGACCCTTACCGGTCACCTAGAGTCAATAAAAGGGTGAGAACCCAGCTCTCAGAACTGCCAAGAGATGCATTTTTTTTTCTTGTCCCTGCAGGAGGCTGGTCCTAGAGAGGCTAATGCTGGAGCAGAGCCAAGGATCCTGTCTGGTCTGTGTCCCATTACTGAGTGACAGCAGGGACATGGGAGAGTGCTTTCATGATGGAAATAAATTTTTTCTTTTTATTGGTGTATCTATTGCAAATAATTTTATATTCATTCCTGTCACACCAAGTAAACTTCCAGAATGCTCTCCAGAGCTGCCACAGCCCGTTATGCAGAGTGGCACTCGCTCTATGACGTGTTATTAAGCTTCAAGTCTCCCAATTCTGAAGCAATGAAATAATAACAGCCTTCATAAATTGTATAAGTTCCAGGGACTGAGTCTGAGATTTGAGGCCAAGTATTGACAGGTGTTTTGCTTCTGAGCAGAGCAGATTCATGTTAGAATTTCTTTAGCTGCTAGTCTATTGACAAAGCATAGGTCTGATGGAAAGATACATTATACAGCAAGTAACTAAATTAACAGACCTGGTAAGACCAGGGTTGATGCTACCCTGGTGTGAAGTGTCACAGCCTGGAGACAATTACCCAAGACAATAGAAAGAAAAAAAATCACATGGAAAGCAGGTGGTATTTACCTGCTCCGCAGCTAATGTCAAGGGGAAGAATCAAGGCAGCTAGTGTTTGAGAGCATTGATGACCGTGCTTAGAAGGACCATTTCTTTGGATGTGTTTGTCTGTTCCTGGGGTGTTGCCGATACCATCCATGTTCTCACACACAGAAATGACCTTATCATCCGACACAAGGACCAGGGAGCCAAAAGGCTTCTGAAAACCCAGATTCTCACCTGGAGTTCTGCTGTTGCTGCTCTGAGAACCAGGGTTTCTGAAGCTTCCAGGGGACAGTAAGGACTGCTACTGTCTCACTGTGTCTGTTCAGCCTCACTGTCAGTTGATGGAGCATTCCTACCTTCCTAATGTCGGTTCTGTTGCTTCTGTCCAGAGATGACATGCTTCCTTCAGAGCTCTCCATCCACAGAGCCTGCCACGTTGTACTGCTGTCTTGTTGTGATACCTGTGAGACCTCCAACAGTGATTCTCTTCCACATCCGGCTTTGTTGTTGAACCTCATGTTATGGACTCATGTCCAGTCTATTCTGCCTATTCCCTTGCTAGCAAATATTGTTGCATGTTCTCTACTACTCTGAGATGGGCTCCTACAAGACCAGGATCATGATCTTAGTCCCCTCTCAACTCCTCAAGAACTTCATATTTTGGAGTTGCTGGAGAAGCGTTGAACCAGAAGATGAATTG
Source organism: Alexandromys fortis (assembly GCF_014885135.2). Taxonomy (NCBI): domain Eukaryota; kingdom Metazoa; phylum Chordata; class Mammalia; order Rodentia; family Cricetidae; genus Alexandromys; species Alexandromys fortis. The sequence goes on along the minus strand of NW_026067909.1, from coordinate 6,484,717 downwards.
CTTGGTATGCTCTCAGTCATTAGATATTTGGAAACTCTCATTGCATGCCAGGTCCATCTAATGGGAGCCTCTCAGAGTTTTGCTGACGATCAGGTCTCTGAAAATGAGTCTGGATGGGACAGCAGCCGTTGGCCTCAGTGAAAGCAAATGGGCCTGCAGGATTCCCAGAATATTCATGATTCTTCCTTTGCCTCCACTGGTTCAGCTGTCACCCATTTCTAGCTGCACCATGTGGGCTTTAGGCCATAATCACTGCCACAATCAAAGTCACCATGATGGTCACAATGAGTTTCTCTTGGTGTTCATCATTCTGTCCTAGCATCTTTCTGCTGTTGAGAATGTTCTTCGTGGTGACTCTCCCTGAGGTCAGGTAACTATAGATTGTCTTCTGCCTACACATGTTCCTTCATCATTGAGTCTTTTTTTAAATTGTTCTTATTGAGCTATATATTTTTCTCTGCTTCCCTTTTTTCCTCTCTCCTCCCCTTCTACTCTCTTCCATGATCCCCATGCTTCTAATTTACTCAGGATATCTTTTTTTGCTACTTCACATGTAGATTAGAATCATGTCTCTCTTAGGGTCCTCTTTGCTGTCTAGGTTATCTGAGAATGTGAATTGTAGATTGTTTTTTTCTTTACTTTATGTCTAAAAGCCACTTATGAGTGAGTACGTATTATATTTGTCTTTCTGAGTCTGGGTTACTTCACTCAATCTGATGTTTTCTAGATCCATACATTTGCTTGCTAATTTCAAGATGACATTATTTTTTTCTGCTGTGTAGTGCTCCATTGTGTAAATGTACCACATTTTCCTTATCAATTCTTTGATTTAGGGGCATTTAGGTTGTTTCCAAGTTCTGGCTGTGATAAACAATGCTGCTATGAACATAGTTGAGCACATGTCCTTGTGGTACAATTAAGCATTCTTTGGGTATATACCCAAAAGTGGTATTGATGGGTCTTGAGGACCTCAGTTTCTGAGAAATTGCCACACTGATATCCAAAGGGGCTATACCAGCTTGCACTCCCACCAGCAAAGCAGAAGTGTTCCCTTTTCCCCACAACCTCTCCAGCACAAGTTGTCATCAGTGTTTTTGATCTTGGCCAATCTTGCATGTCTAAGATCGAATCTCAGAGTTGTTTTGATTTGCATTTCTCTGATGGTTAAGGATGTTGAACATTTCCTTAAGTGTCTTTCAGCCAGTTTAGATTTATCTGTTGAGAGTTCTCTGTTTAGGTCTGTACCAATTTTTTATTGGATTATTTATTCTTTGATAACTAGTTTCTTGAGTACTTTGTATATTTTAAAGATCATCCCTTTGTCCGATGTGGGATTGGTGAAGATCTTTTCCATTCTTTAGTCTGCCATTTTGTCTTATTGACAGTGTCCTTTGCTTTACAGGAGCTTCTCAATTTCAGGAAGTCCCATTTATTAATTGTTTCTCTCAGTGTCATCACTGAGTCTTAAAGATTCTCAAGGCTCCTTCTGTCCATTTGCATCATCCCTCTGGGAGATTCTATTTGCACCTGTAACTTTAAGTTGCTACCTGTCATCAAATCATAAGCTTCTACCTCACCATACACGCCTCTGCTCCAAACCTGTTACAAGAGCATCTCTACTTGGTTATGGCATAGATGTTCAACTCAACATATCTAAACAATAATTAGCTCCTGATCCCTTCTATCCTGGGTTTTTCCCTGCACCTGCTGTCTGGAAAACATCTCCACTACCCAATTAGTTAGACAGATAAGAATTCAAACCCTTGACAAGCTCAGCTCCCTTCTATTCATCTGCCACAGGTACCATATTTTGAAGGCTTTATCTTCCAGGCTTCTCCTGACTTGCCCTCATGTCCTTGCTGTCTCTGCTCACACTGCCATCAATTCTTATTTCTATGACTGCTGGGTCTCCCTCCCAGTCCCTTGGGTGGCTATCCTTGCCATTTCTAATCCAACAGATATCTTTTAACACATCAAAACTGGCTCTCATCTTGAAATTTGCAGGCAAATGAATAGATCTAGAAAAAAACATATTGAGTGAGGTAACCCAAACCCAGAAAGACAAATAAAATATGTATTCACTCATAAGTAGCTTTTAAACCTAAAGCAAAGAAAAGCCAGCCTACAGACCAAACCCCAAAGAAACTAGACAGCAAAGAGGACCCTAAAAAGGAATATGTGGATCTACATAGGAAGGTGAAAAAAACAAAATCTCCTGAGTAAATTGGAACATGGGGGTCATAGGGAAGGGTAGAAGGGGTGAGGGGAGGAAGGGAGGGGAGTGGAGAAAAATGAAAATCTCAATTTAAAAAAAAGAAATGAAACTTGATGTCTCCTCCCTGCCCAGAATTCCCTATCTGTAGAGGGAGAAACACTAATATGATGACTTTGCATCATTAATAAGATAAAGATCACAAACCTTTACCCAGCCACAAGACACTACATAGACTTTGTCACCTTGCTTTATCCTTAGCCCTTTCGAAGCAGCTCAGCAATGCCATCTTAGAGCATGAAGAACGTATCTCCCCATACTACTGTGTTAGTGATGATCGATCACCGTTGCTGGTCCTCATGAGGTCTGTCTTGTATATAATCTACTCTTATATCCAGTGTTACACTGTAGGCAGAGCCTGCTGCTTGTTTGTTTCCTGGCCACCCAGACTCAAAATAATCACACAGAAACTATATTAATTAAATCACTGCTTGGCCTGTTCACTTGAGCTTCTTATTAACTAACTCTTATATCTTGGATTCACCCATTTCTATCATTTTATATTTTACCACGAGGCTTGTGTTTATCAGTAAGATTCCCAGGTGTCTGTCTCCTTCAGTGGCTACATGGCATCTCTTTGACTCTGCCTTCTTTTCTCCTCTATCTCTGCTTAGAATTCCCGCCTTTCTCTATTCTGCCCTGCCAGAGGTCCAAAGCAACTTCTTTATTAACCAATGGTAACCAAGCACATTCACAGCATACCTTGGGGAATCCCACATCATTGTATCTCTTCCAAAATTCACTTTCAGACGCTACTTATGAAGAAGAGATTTTAGACAGTCTTTAAACATTTTGCCATCTTTGGATTTTCCAACCAAATAGTAGTACTTTGAACCTGAAAACTCCAACCAAGACCAGACTTGAAAACTTCACTCCAGACTCCAGAAAAGAGCTCTATAGAGCCGGGGCATTCAGGTTTATGAGTCACAGTCACTGGACCTCAGAAAGCTACTTTCCCAGAGGACCCCAAAAAAACCAAGGCTTCATTCCCTCGGAAGAACCAAACCTTTATTCCTTATGTTAAATTAAGCCTTCATTCCCACTGGGGAACCAAGGCTGAGAGCCAAAGTTTCATTCCCACTGAAGAAGCAAACCTTGCTCCCTGTGGTGAACCCCCCTTTATTCCCTCCATTTCCAGGCCCATATTACCCCAGGTTAGACTGTGGAATGTGTCTGTCTGTCTTCATGGGTTTCATGAATCCCCCTCATTGCCACTGGTCTCAGAATGAATTTAGATGTCTCTTTACTATCCTGTGTGCTATCACGCTTTGTTTCTTTTTGTTTCCGTTTAAGTTCAGCTGGCTGGTTTGCCTCACCTCAAGTCTGAAATTGTACTTTTCAATTGAAATGTGTTTACAAGAAGAGCCAAGAACAGTTTGACTGTAAATTTGGGGCTTAGCATAAGTGTTGTTTGGTTAAATCAAGTCCACAATTGCTTTCCTCAGTGTAGCAACTCCAAAAAGCAAGTCACTTGTGTTTTTGTTGAAAGCAATTTGGGGTCTAGGGCTCAGGGTGGGCGTAGAGCAGTAGAAAGAGCACCTGCCGTGGGGTTTGGATGGAGAGGAAAGGGACAAAGCCCACAGCAGCCAGCCTTCAGTCAGTGTAGCAGAGGGAAGTCAGGATGTCCAGCACTCTGAACCTGCCAGGCTTTGAGCTTCAGGACAGGGAGGTTTTATTGTGTGTGGTGCTGCACAGGAAGCTGAGGCTTGTTCCATTCATCTTCCTAAATGGCTGGATGTTTTCATTTGGCAGCCAAGGCTCCCTCTGGGAGCAGGTGTTATAAAGGATTTTAAGCCGGATGCTTGGCGGCTGGTCCTGTGGGTATCCACTCTCCACTCATCTGTGTTAATACCGCTTGCAGCAGGTGTACTTGGAAGAGGGTTTGGAGGAGATGGGGGGAAGTGAATCTGGATGAGCAGAAAGGAGAGCCAGGATCCTGTATCAGTACCACACATCGCTAGATTGTATCCAGGTCTGACCCTCATGCTGGGGCCTCTGGAGAGCATGAGACTCGCCTCCTAACTGGACGCTATACTGCTTTTGTACTTCCTAGATGATAAAAGATGAAGTAAAATTAACCAGCAGAAGCAAAGGCCTGTGTGCTTGGCTACACCACTCAGCTCCAGCCAGTTCTCTTAATGAACATTAAATACAGTAAATACAGGCTCTGTGAGTGGTAATGGGATGTTGTGTGTCTCAGCTGAAGACTTCATTTGCCCTGGACTACAGAAGGGAGCTCGTTCTGACTTCCCTGCCGTGGGTTCCTGCCAGGAGAGCATCCCAAACCAATTAAGAATATTTACCATCCAGTGACAGGGAAACAGCCCCACAATGGGGTGGGGGCCCATTCTTGGAGAGACTCCTCAGCCCCCTTCAAAGGAGAAGGAGATGTGGAGCTATTATTGCTGAGGATGTGTAGGGCTTCAAATGCCACCCTAATATTATATTTTGACAGATATTTATTTCCACAAAAACAATAATGAATTTCACAAGGCAAACAGATTGGAAAATGATTAAATGGACGTATTTCTTGGGAGTGCAGCTCCTAGGGCACGTGCCTTGAGTAATGACACGCTCTGCTGTGAAATGTGACCCTGGCTATATACTTGCCCCAGCCAAACCCACAAAGACCATGCAGGGGAGACAGATGCCCTGCTGTTTTCCTGAGTGAGGCACTGAGGAGCTCTACAAGCATGGATACAGCCAGATAAGGGTGAGGGGCTTTAAGAACAGGGCTGCCTATGTTTTGTTTTGGTTTTTTTTTCTCCTTTCAATTGGTCACCGCATTGATCAATGATGGTATCACAGGCTTCAGGCATCTCTCCCCAACTCGAGCACTTCTTAATGTTTCCAGCATCTTCACACATCACGCATCTTTGAGGTGACAAATGGAGAGATGTTATCTTGTTCTGAAGGTGTTCCTGGTCCAACGAGGGTATTTTTATGGTGTTGTTCACTTGGGCCTCTATTTTTTTTTTTGAGGATGCAGCTCTTTATTGGAATATTTTCAATTGTGTTTGCAAACATTAACACTGGGGGAAAACAAAAAGTCTTATTCCATCAGAGCCTGCTGAGTAGCAGCCTCAGCGACCTCTACCTGAGCCTTAGCGACCCTCACAGGAGACAGCTGGGTGGAGGCCTCATCAGCCTCCTCAAGAAGACACTGAGTCTTCATCCTCTGGAGAAAGGTTCTCCTCTTGCCTCATTCACGGGCGGTAATAATTAACCAAGTTGGAGATCATCTGGGAAACGTCTTCTTGGTAATAAGGAAGCCCGAATATCAAAATCTCTGCATCTTCTTCAGGATGCCAATGGGTCACTTGAAGCAAGGTACGTGATGTACTCTCGACATGTGGGATGTAGTATCCATTCTTGCCAAATATCACTTCCACAAACCAAGGATTCATGTACACTGTCTTTGGATCATCCAGATACTCGGTCTGGAACCACTTGGGCAGCATGCAGGAGTCTCCAACCACTTCAAATAAGGTCCCTTCTTTGTGCTTCAGCTGGACCAGTGACTTATAAGTCTTAAAAGGGACCATGGTGCACCAGGATCGTCACAAACAGACTAGGCAACTCCAAATCCAGTAAATCCGTGGGCCTCTATTTTTAAGGTGTCCTTTGTCCCATTTCAGTTTGTAGAAGGTTCATTTAGGGGTACAGACACATTGTCTAAAGAATACTCTAGACTTGGTTCCTTTGCTAACTTAGCCACTCTTGTGTCAGCAAGTCTCCATATTTGAGATCCAGTGTATGTATCATTCTTTACCAATGAACAGCTAGAGTCAGGTCATGCAAGCCAACAGGGAGGTTCTCCAGCCCAGTGTGGGGCATTCCATGAACCTCAGCCAGGCCTATGCCATTGGGGATTTGGTATGAGTCTGTAGAGAGACTTGTTATATAATCCTCCTTATGAGCTTGATGAGGTCACTTGGGCCTAGAAGAAAGGCAAGGGCATTCAGGTGTGTGGACACTGTAACAAGGACACAGTCTTGCCTGTTGGTCACTTGCAGATAGTTGGCATAGCTCAAGGTTTGGAAGAGGCTTCCAGACTTGGCTTTAGTGAAGAATCTGAAGTCCATGAGCTCTTACTATTAAAACACTCTAAAGTATATTTCTTTGTGGATTTAAAGGCAAAATCCATATTCATGCACTTAATTGAGATAACAACTAAAAAGCACTATTTCATGTGTGTTGATATCTTTGGCTAGCTGGAGTTTGTGAATAACTATCCCCCAACACACACACACACACACACACACACACACACACACACACACACACTCAGAGAGAGAAAGAGAGATTGAGGTTGTAAATATATTTGAGAACGAATATATTGATATTACTGTCCAGAATTTCTCACCCTGGGACCTGAAGCAGGTGCCTTCTATGCAGTTACTAGGCAGGGTTCCCTGGCTTTCAGACTTCACTAATGTACCCTGCCCAGAGTCTCCAGGAACTATCAGGCAACCATAGGCAGTGACGGGTTATCAGGAGAAATAATAGCTCATTTTTTTTATTAGAGCCAACTTTTTAAAATGTATTAAAACTAAGAATTATTGCCAGATGCATGTGGGTTATAAACACATAAATTTGTCTACTATTTATGCCAAGGAAGCTACAGAAAATGTACAATATAAATCTAATGCGTGTGGCATTCCACAAGCAAAGCACACAGTAGGAGATACAATTATGAGATGAGATCTAGGTCTTTGCTAGCTGCTGCCAAACATGAAGGAACATGGAAGCCGGCAACTTTCTCTACAGAAATGACAGAGTGTGATGTCTAGGAAGCCCACGCATGCCCCATGGATGTATCAGTTGTCAAAGCCCATTGCTCAGACCTGCTGTGAAGGGGGCCTTCTAGAGGCCACTGGGAGAACAGTGGCTGTCGTGGGCTGGCATCTCCAGTCATTCTCTTTATATCCAGATGCCTGGTCTGACATGTAGTGGCATATTTGAGCATGTCCAATACTTTCAGTGAGTCTGAGTATTGAAGAATTTTACTAGTCACTATTTGGTGATGTCACAGATTCCCTTGGCCTGCAATAAGAAGACACAGTAGGAATGGGAAATGAAACATGAGATTTTCAAGAAAAGGCAAGTCTGTAAGATGGTTTGTCTGCATGCTCTTCCTCCTTGCAAACAGTGGGAGCACTTGCTGGGATTGTGGGGTCCTCACCCCAACATCTTTGCACTGCTTTTCCATTGCAGAAGGCAACATTCAGCCCGATGAGATAAACTCCAGTTTTTTCATATTCTTCTATTTCTTATCAACATCCAGGGCAAAATACACAACAACCTTCCTTATCTTTTCTTTCATTGTTGTGTGCATGTGTGTGTCAGGGGTGGGGGGAGAGAAAGAGAATGAGAATAACAAATGTTTGTGCACATGTGCAGGGGGTCAAAAGTGATGTCCAGTCTCTTTCTCTATTGCCTTACACTTTACTTTTGAGATTTTGAGACAAGGTCTCTCACTGAACCTGCACCTTAACAATCCATCAAGATTAGCTGTCCATAAAACTCTGAGGATCCTCCTGGCTCTGCTCCCACCCCAACCCCAGTGCTAAGATTATAGGCACATATCACCGTAACTGGTTGGTGAGGATTCAAACTACATCTTGGGTGGCAGGCATTTTTACCACCTGCACCATCTCCCTAGCCACCTTCTCAGTCTTTTAAGATATGTGTAAGTTAAATTTTATTTGTTAAAAAATATCTCCAAACAAAGGAAAAACAGATAATCAAAAATATCTTTTTATTTTCTCCTTAGGGAGAGACAGGCTTCCTAGGCAGGGAAAACGGAGAGTCTGTGAGGCCGCATTGTGGTCTCCCTCTCACGTGACTAGTTCGAGTGTTTGCTGTGCCAGGGGTGATGTCGTGAGAGCCTTACAGAAGGTCCTGACTGGTGGGCATCTTTGCTGGTTCCATCATATCTATAGTTTGTGGATGACGTACACATTGCTATGGAGCATCTTTGAGGTAGATGTGAAGAATCCTTACGAAGGGAGAGCTCACCCCCAGTCTGATATTTCAGTTCACATCACAAGGTGAACCTCTCGCTGAGGTATCCAAAAAGTGTCCACCTTCCCTGGGCTCCAGACTCAGTGCCCGGGCCTACATAATTCTCCCCTGCAGCATCATAGGTTGCTTTGTGGGAGTCGCAAAGAGAGTTCGAGTTAAAGTAGTATTCAGTAAGCTGTAATTAAGGAATTAGGAAGGAAGATTAACTTTCAGAAATAAGTAATTTTCAGATAGCTGGGGTCTATTAAAAAAAAAAACAACAAAGCATGTTCCTGTGTTCTAATCATTTACCTTATGGGCATACATAGAGGAGACAGAGGAAAAGACTATGTCTTAATAGAAATAGCAATCTGTGTTTATTCAAATTACAAAATAAATATGCATTCAGAACAGGAACCTGGAAACTATGTTAAAGAATACGGCACCGAGATAAGCAAATAAAGAGAAAGCTCTATGGCGACACTGCTCCGGAGGACACGCTGTTAACGTTTGGGGTTAAGCCGTGCCAGCCTATTTGTGTGGCTATAATTTTATTCATTACCTGTTTAAAGTAGAAATGTCGCAGTGACATGAATGCTTTTGTAGATTTGCACAAAAGATGTTACCAGGAAAACACAAACCAAGAAAAGCCGAGGAGGCTATGAATATGAGGAATTAAATAGCATTTCTGATACTGGCCGCAGGCACTTAGAAAATGCAGCTGAAGAGACGTCAAGGTATACACACTTGTTAAAAAAGGACACCATCGTTTGCTTTTAAAGTTCTCTAAAGGAGACAGAGGTGAGCGGAGGGGTGTACCATGTGCATGGATAGGAGACACACTGCTGTGAAGACGAGAAGCCCACCGAGTCAGTTCCTAGAGGCAGCATGCGGTGCTGGCGGCCTCATGGCGGGCAGAGTGCTCAGTCTCGGTGGGTCTGTAGAGCTCTGCTGTGCAGACCACCATCATTTACTTCAGCCATCCTCCAGTGTTTGCTATTCAGATTTCTACTGGGCCTGTTCTCCTGGGTGTAAAACAAACTGCTCGAAACCCTTGACTATAGCTTATCAAAGGAATTTTTAATAATTTACTCAGCAGAAATATTCATAGATAAACCATGAGGCCAGAGGACATAGGCAGTTTTATTTATATTGATTTATGGTCCACCTGAGATCTTTTGCTCAGTCTGTCGGGACGGAGCCTTCCGTTTCCTCATGTCCTCACACTCTAGGCATCTCCCACTAGTCTTTGCGAATGCGACAGCTAAAATGTGCCTGCACCCTTGTACTCTCCTATAAACCCGTGGAGCAGAGGACATTCCAGCACAAAGATTGGATCCAATACATGTTTTGTGTAGGACAGATATTTCTGAAGAAACGAATGGAAAGGGGTGACGAAGGAGGAGAGAGCTGGGGATGGTGCTAACTTCGCTCTTTCAGAGAAAGTGACCCGGAAATTCCTTTATAAAAACATGAAACCCCAGAGTGTTTCCTAGAAGCTCAAGCTTTCCTTCTGCAAGGCCTTTCTTTAGCTTGATGACCTTAGGGTCAGATGGGCTAGCCAGCTCAGAGGTCTTGACAAAATGCCTCAGTCTGCAGCGGTTGAAACTGCGGCTGGAAGTTGGAAGGACTAGATGATGGTGCCCCCGGATCCGCATCTTTCCTTAGGCTTGCTTGCTAGCTTGCAGATAGCCACCTTCTTGTAGCTTCACTTGGTGGAGAGCAATGTCCCTCTTCTAAGTGTTATTCTTTTTAAAGATATGGCGGTGGGAGACCGGTTCCACGAGGGGCTACAGTGGGTCAGCCAAGGCCTTGGTGGAGCAGAGATGGGTCACCAGAGGCCTTGGCGGGGGGGGGGGGGGGGGGGG